>NW_017671721.1:130844-232495 GCF_001879085.1 Nicotiana attenuata | reverse complement strand
AATTGTACTTCCCTTGTTCTCCAGGTGGGCGCCTGACTGCTGAAACTTGAAAAGTATTCCCTTGTTCTCCAGGTGGGCTCCTGATTGCTGAACTTGAAAAGTATTCCCTTGTTCTCCAGGTGGGCTCCTGACTACAACAAAATAAACAAAGAAAATTTTCTGCCCCAGTTTGGTGACTGGGAAGATTTGTGAGTTGTTAACAAAATATAAATCACCTAAGCTATTGATGCAATGATGAGAATAAAACTAAGGACTTGATTGGAACGTACGTCTCTTGTGAGTAAAACCAAGGACTTTTGACTAGCAAATTCATCAGACTAGGTCTTCTATCTTAGGAGAAGGATTTATCAGACTAAGATTTTAGATCCTAGGAGAAAGTTCATCGGATTAGGTTTTCTATCTTAGGAGAAAGTTCATCGGACTAAGATTTAGATCCTAGGAGAAAGTTCACCAGACTAGGTCTTTTTGTTATCTTGTTATCTTAGGAGAAAGTTTCATCCGACTAAGATTTTGATCCTAGGAGAAAGTTCATCAGACTAGGTCTTCTATCTTAGGAGAAAGATTCATCAGACTAAGATTTTGATCCTAGGAGAAAGTTCATCAGACTAGGTTGTCTATCTTAGGAGAACAATTCATCAGACTAAGATTTAATGTGAAAAGCAATGGCAGCATTTTATGCATGCTAATCAGACAGGCAAGGGCGAAGATTTGACAAACTTCCCTTTTGCTGGCTCTCCTCTTCTTCCTTGTCTTTTTTTCTTTCCTTTTTCTTTCTTATTGTCGAACCAACTTTCTTGCACTGTTTTGTTCTTGTTTCAAACAAAGAAAACTTGTGAGTTTTAAATGTGGTGGTTGGTTTGTGGCCTTGAACTTTGAGGTCGGCTGCTTCTGCATTTGCCAAGATGACTGATTTTCACTCGAAGACCTTGCTTGTTCCCGATATCCTCTACTTGTTGCATTGCATGAACTGGCATCCCCCAACCCTTATGTCTCATATGAATCCCAAAGCACGTCTATTGCTCCCACTTCGCGTGCACGATGTTCTTCCTTGATTTAACCACTGGCCTCGGCCTTGAAGTTGTATTGTTCCTTCACTTGCCTTGATAACCGATTCACACTTGGAGACCTTGCTAACCACTTTCCTTAACGCAGAAAATAGATCTAATCCGTTCACCAAGCACCCTCCCTCTGATATGTACCAAACGTTTCATGTTTCAATGAAAATACCTTTGATCCATTCACCCCAAACCTTTCATTTGTTGCATTGTTCATTAATTGACAAATACCAAGCCCTTGCATTTCACAAGGATCCCAAGGCATGTAGATTGTTGCCAACTCAGTGTGCCTGTTGTTTTTCCTGACTTATGACAATTTGATACGCTGGCCAGATCCTGTTTTGTTCAATTGGAAAGCTGGTGGCAGATTTTGAAGTCATTTCTCACTTGTTATGACCGAATTGACTCAGGATGAGGAAGTAAACAAGACAAAAGGAACATAGTAGAGGGACAGTGGAAAGAGATGATTCCTAACAAGAATACTACAAAAGAAACCTATCGAATGTGGATACCGACTCTGATGACCTTGACATGCATCTGCAACCTATTCTATTAAGCAAATATGATGTTCAGCTCTTGTTGTACCTTTTCGCCGTGAAACTGGGCTTCAATGCTCCGCTTATCCGATCCGATTCACAATCCTTATTCGACTTGTAGTGCCCGAAGGGTTTTCACCATCAAGCCTCTCTCATTTTGGTCTTTCTCTCACCTCACTATCGCCTTATGGTGCCCGTGAAGGTTTTCACCTAAGACTCTCTCATTTTGTTTTCTCTCAGCTTTCATCTCCTTGCAGTACCCGTGAGGGCATTTATCATCAAGACTCTCTCATTCTTCATTTCCCTTGTTTGGACCGGAGTGTTGCCCCTGATATGATTCACCTCTACTTGCTTGACATGGCATTCTTCGAAGACTGATCGGAAGGTCTTTCTTTGGACCGTAATGTGGGCTTTTGGATAGGGTTAGAAAGAAAGGGTATCAAGGGCTCAAAACAATTTCATCATGGGTTCAAAATTACAACTTTCGGGATCAAATCTCCCACAACAATAACAACTTCTGCCCCAGTTTCCTTTATGGGGACTTTTGGACTTTTATTTTGGTGTGACTGAACCTCAGAGAGAGGCTGCCTACGTACCCTTTCGGGATCAAGTCGAACGTAGTTCAGGTCATAGAAATTGCTTTGTTGTTGTGGTTTTTCCTTTCTTTTCTTCCATTTTCTCTTCTTTTCTTCTTGTTGTTTTGTTGGTTTTTTTTTCTTCTTTTTCTTTTTCTTTTCTTTTTCTTCTCTTTTTTTCCTTTTCTTTTTTTTTTCTTCTTCTTCTTCCTTTTTCTTCTCTTTTTTTCATTCTTTTTCTTTTCTCTTTTTCCCTTACTTAACTTTCAAGCTTGTGTTTTCGATCTTTGCTACTGATTCCGAAAGAGGGGTATGAAAGAAAACCAATAAGGCTCAAAGGGGTAACGAGGGATAAAGTGTATAGATAGCAGAACAAAATGCCATAGTCACTCCAATCTTCAAAGCATGCCAAATACAAACAATATAATTAAACAAACCAAAGAAATCATACATGATATGTTCTGACTACATCAGGATTGATAACCATATCCACACATTTGCATTCTACATCTGTTAAATACAAAGCACCACTGGACAACACTCGTTACCACAAACGTCCTGCCAATTTGGGATAAACCTGCCTTTAGCTTCAACCTGATGCGGCAGGATGCGTTTCAATAGTGTTTCTTTATATTCTAACTTCCCCAGTTTCACATGGTTCGGGCTTCAAATGATCTCAAAATGTCCAAATTTATTCTTATTTCCTATCATCTTCAAAATTGTTTCATCGCTTCATTACTAAACTGTCTTTTTTATAACCAGGCTGAGAATTATGCGTGCATGTCATGTCACCAGAACCAGCATGAAAAGAATTGTAAAAGGAGAAGAAAACTAAACAAAATGACTGGAAATGGAAGGAAACAGAGAATTGCATTAGACTGACGGTGAAAGGGTTTAAACAACAGAACAAACAAGCACACCTAGACATCACTAATCAAGCTACTACGCCTAAACAAACACGGCAAAGTTAAAAGATAGAAGGGTTTGAGTCACAAGACAATATCCAGATTACAACCCTGAAATTGACAACAGAAATGATAACAAAATAAACCACCAAAACTCCAAGAGATGGAGCGACTTTCCAATTACCAAGCATGACGTCTTAGCCACTGAACTTCACACCAAGATTGCTGGAATTTTCACAAGTCTTCATCACGTTTTTCTGAGCAAACTGCTTCTAGGCTTCTTCTGCCGGCTCATTCTCACGATCAATCATACCCACCATATGCGTCTCATTGTACATAGGGGATGGATCTTGGCCAGTGTTTGTTGCATCTGGATTTTGCACGACGGTGTCGCCTGCATCAATAAGCTTTTGAATTGCACTCTTCAGATTCCAACATTTCTCTATGTCATGCCCCGGGGCACCTGAGCAGTATGCGCACTGTTGAGAAGGATCGAACTTCTTTGGAGGAGGGTTCGGCGCTTTTATCTGAATCGGCTTCAACATGTCCCGTGTCCTTAACCGCTGAAACAGACTGGCGTATGATTCTCCCAACGGAGTGAAGGCATTCTTCTTTCGTAACCTCTCATTTTTAAATGCCGGATTGGGCAGGAAACCTGATCCGGGGTGTTTTTGGTAAGCTTGCGGGGGTAGATGGGCATTTTGAGGAGCTGGGTACTGAGAATATAATGTGCGATTTTGGGATTTCTGTGGAGAGAAGTAGCGTCGGGGAAGGTCATCTAATGCACAAGGATAACCACGAGGGCGATGTCGAGGCTGGAAGTGTTGATCAGGAAAACCTATCGGATCGTCGTTTCCGTTCCTCTTTCTCCCAACCAAGCTTACTGGTACGTTCTGAATGGCTTTCGAATAACTCACGATTTTGCCTGACTTGATTCCTTCTTCCACTAGCTCCCCCATTTTTAACACATCATTGAAAGGCTTACCCAGGGTCGGGATCAAATGACTGTAGTAGGTGGGTCCCTGGGCCTGTAGAAAAAGCTTAACCATTTCTTCTTCGCTGATCGGGGGACTGACTCGAGCAACTTGCTCCCTCCATCTGAGCCCAAACTCAATAAAGCTTTCCTCCGGCCTCTTTTCCATCTTGGATAGCGAGGTGCGGTCTGGGGTAACACTTGATTTGCATTGAAAGTATCGGACAATGTCTTGAGCCATATCACCGAATGTAAGCCACTCATCGACATGTTGACGACCATGCCAGTCCAAAGCTCCCCCAGTTAGGCTTTCACTGAAATATGCCATCATCACGTCATCTTTCTCTCCAACAATCCTCATTTCGTTGCAATAGACCCTCAGGTGGGCTACCGGATCTCCACGCCCATCATACAAGTTGAAGTTTGGTACTTTGAATCCTGCGGGCAGGCGGGTGTCATGTGGCATAATCAGTCCCTTGCAAGTCATGCTACCCTGACCTCCCACTCTTCGCTTGTCCCTTAAGGGCTGTTCTGTGCTTGTCAACTTCCTGGGTACCTCATCTCGCCCTGCTCTTCCCGTAACCCTTTCATTTCTACCATGAATCTGCTCATCCCGGGAGCTCTTCTTGTATGGATCAAGGACCCTGTGGGCAACCTCTGGAGGGTGAAATCGGGCATTACGCGCTTTGGGTGGGTATTCATTGTCTGGGGTAACGGATATGACAGGAGGGCAATATTGGGGAGAAGTGACTGCAGGATGAGCGATGGAGCTACTAGGGTAGTTGGGGCGAGTGTGATAAGCGGGTGTATCCGGAGAATATGGAGGATCATCTGGTATTATGTTGGGAGTTTGGGTAAGGGTAGTGTCCGGGAAAATTGGTGGTGGCGGGGGTGGCGCCTTTCCAGTCATCCAGGCTTGATACATGTCTGTCATGTGTTGTCTCAGCATCCGCACCTCTTCAACCAACCCATTATTCCGTTCCACCAACTGTTTTCGAGCACCGGTATCAACCAACTCAGTTCTTTTTGTTGTTTGCCATTGCCTTTTGTCCTTGTGTTGTAAAGAAGAGTTACCACTTTCAAACCACAAACCAACCACCTTTCTAGAATGACATGACAAAATGAAACCATTACGTTAGCGTTAGGGCATTTAACATTTTGGTACACGCACATTTGGGGAGTGAATGCACCTAGGCAGTTAACAGTTCCTATTATGCTTTTGATCGGTCGCATGCGTCATCCCGGCCTTTTCATTTTTCTTTATTTGCCATGCCTTTTCTCTCATTCTTCCCTCATGTTTTCCATTGTTTGTTTCTTGCCTTTCCCTCTTTGCTTTTGCTTTTCTCTCTTATTTTTCCCTCTTTTCTTTTTTTTCTTTTGCCTTGGTTTTTCCTTGTTCCTATTCGCTCCTTTCCTCAAAATTGTTTTCCCGCTCTTTTCTTTCCTTTGTTCCCTTTTTATTTTCTCTTGTTTGCTTTTGTTTGGTTCCTTATTTTCCTTCCCTCTTTTGTTTTTCTTTCCTTTCTTGTTTTTCACCTCTTTCCTTTCATTCTTTTCTTATTTTTCCATTTTTTTTTCATTTAGTTACGGTCGAATCCTATGGAGATTGCCTACGTATCACGACCCCGCGTGAATCAGACCGAGCGTAGTTCTTGCAAACAAATGCGAAAATAAGGAAACAATTTTTTCGGGGAATTTTTCTCAATTTTTCATTAATAACAACTGGGATTAAAAAGCTACCAGACTATTTGTTTTTTCTTTTCCTCAAAAGGGGAGTTACAAAACAGACTGAAAACCAAAAATACAGATTCGATTAACTAGGAATACATCAAAGCTTCAAGCCCTGGGGCCCGCGAGGCATCACTCGGCATCGCCACGGGCCTGGGCAAGACTGAGAAAGTTTTAATGTCATTGTAGGCTATTTAAAGAATGCTGGCCATGTAATGGCTTATTTTGACTTTAAAAAAAAAGTGGCTATTTTTCAAAAATATTTATTTTGAGAAAACAAAGACTCGGTTTTGCAAATACGGCCTTTCAACACTTCCGGGAGGGAGATTTTAAGGCTATGCCCGCAAACCGTTGAAACTGACTAAGGGTGGCTGTTCTTGCAAAAACAGCCTTACGGCGCCCTTTTTGGGGACATTCGGCTTATTTTAATCAAGAATGGCGGCACTCGACTTATTCATGACGAAACTAAAAAAATTTGGCATTTTTTGGCTATTTTTGAAAAGGGGAGGTTGGACCCGATGAGGGTTGCCTACGTATCTCACATCCGGTGAGAATCAAACCTGCGTAGTTCGGGCAAATAAAACTAACTATTGTCGAAAACTAAACTCTTTTTGTTTTTTGTTGGAAAATACACTATTTCTGAAAGCAAGACTCTTTTTTATATTTTCTTTTTCAGTGGCAAATAAAACAAACTAAAACCAAACTCTTCTTCTTTTTTTCTTTCTCAAAAATCCGGCAGAATTTCGGCACTACTTGGACATTGGTTTTTTCTAATAGGTAATTAACTCTCTACACTCCTATTTTCTCTTTTCTCTTTTTGTTTTTCAATTTTTCCCAGATATTCAAAGCCGGTCAGCATGCGAGTCCAAAACAGATAAATGCACAAGTAGGATGCATCAGGATGGTCCATTATTTCGGGTACACCTGTCCTAGACGGACCCAACCCCTGTGTTGAGTCCCCTAAGTCAAAATGCACGTGATGCAAATAAGCGTTCCTTCTAGGGATCCGGCATGGAGTCAAGTTATTCTAGGTTCCAAACCTGGGTATGTGTTCTAGACTGTGTACCCGAGCGGACAACTCGAGTCGAGGAGGGAGCTACGTACCGGGGACCCGCGGGATCGTCCGGCTTAGTAACTTGTCCGGCCTCTTTCTTATTTCAAGGTATGACACTAACAGAATTGGGAGTCTCCACCAGTGAGCACATCCCCGGTGGTGAGAAGAGAAGGGTTTCGGCACAGTCTATATACCGTTCACATAATATCAAAGCGGTAAAGCAAGTAGCACATAAGGCATGGAAACATGTAGGAAAATCAAATAAAGCCAAACATAACATGAAATCACGTGCTCACAGATAAATCTCCAGCTTTAGTTGCCTTAACAGAAGTGTTTGCGACATTAGCTTGGCGTAGTACAGTAGTGTAGTTCAGAATAGAACTATGGGACCTGGTAATAGATATCTTAGTAACAATTTTGTAATTGAGTTTGAATAATAGTGTGCCTTAATGCACAGGTCCATGTGTAATTAATTGATTGTCATAGCATAATTACTTTGGGTCATTTAGCTGCCGTAAGTGTCCATTGTTGAAGCCAAATCATTTCAAGTTTTGAAAATAGTCAATTGCTCCATATCTCACAAAGTTTAAAAATAGATATTAAGCCTATGAACACAATGTAAACTGTGGGGTTCTAGTAATAATACCATTCGCCTGGCTTTCGTCTCTTCCGCCCAAAGGCCCACGTCTGCGCATTGTGCATTTGCGGGCAGAGTAAACTAGTGAAGGGCCAGTCTGAGGCCCAAAACATTAAAGATTCATGGAGATTGCTTCGTTTAAATTCAATACTCGTTTTAGCTATCTTAATAGTGATACATTGATATAATAATTAATTGGGACTTTCTTTTATTATTAGAGACAATATTAAAATAGAAAATGGTAGCTTGCTTTAGAAATGAGCCTTAAAATAAAAAATGAGATGAGCCTCGCTACACAAAATAAACAAATGGCGGGGCCCTCGATAAATGTTATACTAAAAATACCTAGACTTCGGGATAAGCCGTTTAGCAAATTTCACGGCTTTCCCCAAAGGTAATAACACGTTAGCCGCTTTAGGCGCGTGTTTAATAAATTTACCTTCCTAAATACGGGTGCGCATTTATGTGACCCAAATCCAAATCCCAACGAAGTTGAAATATGTCGAAAACCACGGGTGCATTTATGTGACGAGGTTCGAGACGTGTTTTCACGACGTTGCAATTCCCTTAAAATAAACAAGAATAATAAAAGCGGTTCAAAGTCAAAGGCATATAGGTTAAAACATGTATTAAAATCAAACGAATTAGCCAAATATGACAGTTGAGCGACCGTGCTAGAACCACGGAACCCGGGAATGCCTAAAACCTTCTCCCGGGTTAACAGAATTCCGTACTCGGATTTCTGGATCGCGGACTGTTAAACAGAGTCATAATTTCCTCGGTTCGGGAGTCAACTGGTGACTTGGGACACCATTAATCTGCCAAGTGGAGACTCTGAAATCTTAATAATAAATCCCGTTCCGATTGTCCTTTAAGTGGAAAAACTCCTTTATACCCTCTTCCGGGGGTGGTATGTAAAAAAGGAGGTGTGACAGATCTGGCACGGTACCCGGGAATGCCTAACACCTTCTCCCGGGTTAACAGAATTCCTTACTCGGATTTCTGGATCGCGGACTGTTAAACAGAGTCACAATTTCCTCGGTTCGGGAGTCAACCGGTGACTTGGGACACCATTAATCTCCCAAGTGGCGACTTTGATATCTTAATATTAAATCCCGTTCCGATTGTCCTTTAAGTGGAAAAACTCCTTTATACCTTCTTCCGGGGTGGTATGTAAAAAAGGAGGTGTGACAGACTTCAGCCTTCGACTTTTAGTGGTTCAAAGGGCGAGGATGCCAGGGTTTCTTGGACAAGTGTTAGAGGATTCTACGTACAGCGGGTATTCTGGAGACCAGTGGGGTCTCGTTCACTACCTTTCAGTTCTCTGGAGCTGCCTTTACTTTGTGGGAGGCTTATAAGAGGCGTAGGTCTGTTGGTGCAGGGCCCCTCACCTGTAGCAGTTCTCTGTTCTCTTTTTGGAGAAGTATGTCCCGCAGTCTCGTAGAGAGGAGCTACGCAGGCAGTTCGAGAAATTGCATCAGGATGATATGACGGTGACAAAGTATGAGATGAGGTTCTCTAAGTTAGCCCATCATGCTATCTAGTTGGTTCACACAATGATGGAGAGGATCAGGAGGTTCCTTGATGGCCTCTCATATCAGCTACAGATACTTATGACTAGAGAAAGGGTGTCTGGTGCTTCTTTTGAGGAGGTTGATGACATTGCTCGGGACATAGAGTTAATTCACCGTCAGGAGCGAGTGGATAGGGAGGCCAAGAGGCTTCGTGGATCCGGTAATTTTGGTGGTGCTCCTCATGGGGGTTAGTTATAGTACGGCAGAGGCTGTCCGTTCATACATGCTTAGTCTACTCTCCTAGTTCACCGTGGGGCATCATCGGGCCATGGTTCTCACAGTTTTCATCATGCCATTCATCACTTAGTGCGCTCTTAGCCTAGAGTTCGTCATGTGCTCCATCAGTCCAGGGATCCTCCATGCCAGGTTCTTCTACAAGTCATCCCGCAGTTAGGGGTTCCCTTCGGTCCCTGTCACCAGCACTAGGGGGTTGTTATGAGTGTGGGGAGTTGGGGCATATGTGAAGGTAGTGTCCTCGTTATCACGGGGGTCTGCCTCAGTGGAGGATTCACCCATCGACTTCAGCACCAGTTACTTCACCACCCGCCCAGGCAGCTAGGGGTGGGGGTTACTCAGCTAGGGGTCGCCCTAGAGGGGGAGGTCGATCAGGTGGTGGTCTGGCCCGTTTCTATGCACTCCTAGCCAAAGCATATTCTATTGCTTTAGATGTTGTGATCACATGTTTTGTCTCAGTTTGCCATAGGGATGCCTCTGTATTATTTGATCCTAGTTCCACTTTTTCATATGTGTCATCATATTCTGCTCATTATTTGGATACGCCCCGCGAGTCTCTTGTTTCATCTATTCGTGTATCTACTACGGTGGGCGATAATATTATTGTGGACCGCATGTATCGATTTTTGTGTGGTGACTATTGGGGGTTTGGAGACCCGAGTGAACATTTTTCTACTTAGTATGAGTGATTTTGATGTGATATTGGGCATGGATTAGTTGTACCCATGTCATGCTATGCTGTACTGTCACGCTAAGACGGTGACATTGTGTAACACCCCGTACATTTGGACTAGGTGTGGATATGTCAAATGGGTATTAATTTGATATTTTAGACATATGAAGCCCTAGAGGGATGATTATTGGTGAAAATAGTTGTTTCAGAATCAAGATGGAGAGTGAGATACATAAGATTCGACAAAATCGACTAAGTTTACAAAAGGTTCATCTTCCTGCAGCAGTTAGTGAAAATATTTAAGGAATTTGGGAAAACTCCAAATATGAAAGTTTTAGTACATTGAAATAGTTTTCCAACGAAATATTACGGAGCCCAAATGGATCTTTGTGCAAAACGTTATGTGCGTTTTATAGAACAATGCGCAATATGCGCGCCAAGAGCGCGCCCCGAGCGCGGCCGCGCACCTGTGGCAGTGTAATGCGATTTTGCACGGTCATGTGCGCGATCAAGCCTACAGGTGCATGAGGGCACACTTGGGGGACATTTTAAAGCCCTACTTCATCCCCCACAACCCCAAAACATAAAAACTTGATCTAGAAAGGGGAACTCTCAAAAACCTAACTCCTTAAGGGTCCCTCCACCACACACGGTAAGTTATATTGGTGATTCTAAGTTAATTTCAATTTCACAACGTCTTATTAACATGGGTAAACCCTCCATATCATTAGATATTCGATTGGGACATCATTGTTGAGAGAAGGAACCCTAGAACTCGAATTCTAGGGGATTGAACTTCAAAAAGGTAATGTCTTCACCCCCTAATAGATTATACCATTGGATTAATGATTATAGACTCTAGCTCATGAGATATGAGTTTATGGGTTTGATAGAAAAGCATGAACGATTATAGGTTTGTGGTGTTGATTGTTGATTATTGGTTAAGGGTGTTGTTTACCTTATGGGTGATAAAGAATAATGTTGATTATAACCATTTGAGACTTTAGAATTTATTTAGGAGCAAGAAAATGGGTTATTGGGTGTAGAGACACCATTAATAAGGACTATGAAGCTTTATTCTCACCAAGTGTTTGATAAAATGCTTAAGTGACTGGAACATGAGTATCATAGCTAATATGGAATCCCTTAGACTTGTATTGCTTTAGATTAAAGTTCGAAGGGTTGACAAACGTTGTATTATGCTCAAGAGAAGGAAATTAAGGTTTGTGAGGCTAACTCTCTATGTTTGGTAATGTTAATGATTCTCCCTAGTATGTTTCTTTTACCACGTTACTAATTGCCTCAGAATTATAGTTTGCCTAGTTCCTTGAATAGTTGTAGAACTTCTATTCTCTAGCTTCATAACTCGTTCATCTTTCATTCTTAATGTTGTGAGTTTAGTGTGTATTCAATATAGACTTGGGCTTGATGCCCCCGAGTCTTAGTATAGATTACTCTGTGTATCATTAATAGTTGAAGTTTCAGTTTTCATAATCAGTTCCAAAATACATATCTCAATCTAAATCCCCTCAGTATTCTAGTATTATGTAACTCGGTGTGATCCAGTATTCTAGTATCATGTAACTCGATGTGATTCAGCATTTCACTATCATGTATTGCAGTATGATTCTCAGTTCCTAATTTTAAATCCCTGAATGGTTAACACCTGTATTTGGGCATGAGGCCGCAGTTAATATTTTATGCATCTTTGGGCCTGAGGCCACAATTTGTGATATATGCATCTTTGGGCCTGAGGCCGTAGTAATGTATACGTATACTTGGGCCCGAGGCCACAGTTGTGCATATATATATATATATATATATATATATATATATATATATATATATATATATATATTGGGACTGAGGCCGTAGTTTAAAATTCAGATAAACAGGTTGTTCATCATTCAGAAGAGGGAGTATTTATATCCTTACTTCCTTTGTTCAGTTCAGTTTTAAGTTATCATTTCAACTATCAGTTATCATTTCAGTTATCATTTTAGTTATCATTTTAGTTATCAGTTATCATTTCAGTTTCTATTTCAATAGTTATCATTTCAGTATCAATTATCAGTTCTTAGTTATCAGCATAGTTTTAGTTTAAGAATTTATAATTCTTTCCTTCAGTTGCTTTACATACCAGTGCAATTAAAACGACTGATGTCCCTTTTTCCCGAGGCCGGCATCTCACGATACAAGTAATGATTTACAAGTTGGCAATTCAGAGCGCTATGATTCTCGTACCAGCTATTTGGGTGATCCCCAATCCTTTCGGGGTATTATCATTACCTAACAATCTTTAGTATTTTCAGAGAGTCTGTGTTTTCAGTATTTCATTAGAGGCTTCATAGACTAGAGTAACAGCTAGACAAAGTTGCAAGTTTTTCATATTAAGCCATGTTGGCTACAAATATTTTTCAAAATTGTACTAGTATTTCCCCACACTTTGATTTATCATCAATACATTCCGTATATCAACATGTGTTAGTTTATCTTCAGCATTTAGTATGTTATGATAAAACATGTTATTTCAGCTAGCCAGTTGGTTCGCTCGATCACATGTAGTTAGGCACCTGGTGCCGTGTTACGTCCAGGCCCAGGTTCGGGGCGTGACAAAGCTTGGTATCAGCACTAGGTTGAAGAGTCCTAGGGAGTCTATGAAGCCGTGTCTAGTGGAGTTTCCTTTATATGTGTGTGCCGGCCAGTAATATAAATGGTTAACTACCAAGACATCCAGGATTGTCTCATTTCTTTCTACTCTAGATCGTGCCATGAAGCTTAGGGCAATAGTTAACCTTCTTTTCCTATCGAATTCCAAGCGTATTGGATGCCTAAAAATACGTGATCTATTCCCAAGGTAGTTGTTAGAGCAGATGATGCTAGTATTATGAATTTTAATGATGGGGCTGGAGATAAACGAGGTAATGACCGAACCAAAGGGCCTACTACCCGGGCGTAAGCTTGGTTGATTGGGACATTGAGGTTGACCTCGAGGTCAAGCTCGGGTTGCCGGGGACACTCGGGAGTAATATAACAGCTAGAGATTTAATCAAAAGAAGCTAGTTATAACCAAAATTGAGTTTGCACAATGAAGAACACATATAGAGGCAAATGATATCGAGATATCATCAGTATCAGTGATAGCGAATAAGTTTTAGTAAGTAAAGAGAGAGAGAGAGAGATATTATTGCACTTTGTAGAATTGTGGGAGAGACCTTTACAGTGGATTAATGGCTCCCCTTTTATAGGAGGGAGGAGTGTAAACTTAGTACAAGAGACCTTGCGTGATAAAGAAAAGGGGATGGGACAACCAACTAGCTTTATGACGTGTGCGTGGGCCGATGTCGAGTTGCTCGAATAGATTTAGTCGAGCCCGGATACGTTCTTCGGGAACTTTCTTCATTCGACGGGGTTTCGATCGATGTTACCTTCGACTGGACGTCGTCACCTCCTGGGGGAAATGGCCGGCTCGAGACCGCGGACCTCTAAAGTGATCTATCGAAGCATTTTGCCAGTAAGGCCCTGCGAAAAGTTGTACCTAAAAACCTAAAAGCTCGTAGTGCGATGTTATGGATATATGTTAGGAGGGTGTAAAAGCTCGCCGTGGTTCGGACCCTTTGTAGTGAACTAAGCATTTAAAAATCAAGAATCAAAATTTTCTAGAAAAAGTGCTATTATGCGGTCCAGAATGCGGTCGCAAATCAAGTATGCGGACCGCATTTCTGCCGCAGATTGAGTCAGTGGTTTGGTTAAAATTGAGGTCAAAATGCTGTCCATTATGCGATCGCATAACTGATATGCGGACCGCATTTCTATGGCAAAATGAGTCCATGTGCCAGTCAAATTTGAGGTCAAAAATGCGGTGCATTATGCGACCGCAAATCGGGTATGCGGACCTCATTTCCATCGCAAACCCAAACAGTAGGATCAGGTTTTTGGAGCACTTTTGCGGTCCATTCTGCGAACCGCATTTCGTCTTTGCGATCGCATACCTGACTCGGGGCTCCAATTTTCTAATTATTAAACCTGACCCCCTATCGATATATTCAGTGTTATAACTTATTTTGAGCATTTTTCCTGAACATTTCTAGAGTGAGAGAGAGGAGTCTTAGAGAAGGAAAGTTCTCCCAATCAAATTACTCCATAGAATCTTGCTAAATCCTTGAAGTTAATCAAGTGAGGGCTTCTAATATTCATCCCAAGAGGTAAGGCTTCGTCACCTCAGTTATTATTTCTTCAGCTAAGCTATAAGGGGTCATTAGTGAGGTAATTAATGGGTATAGGAATCAATTCCTTAATTCCTTGCATGCATATCAAAACGTAGGGCATTGGGAGCTAGTAAACTAAAAGGGGAGCAATTGGGGTATACAAGGATAGAAATTTCTCTCAAAAAGGGGCCTAAGATAATAATGCACCATTAGTGTTGATATTATGCTCGAACCGAGCTAGAATCTCAACCTCGTCTCTAATTCTCGAATTAATTTGTAATTCTTACATAATAGATCGAAGCGATAAAACTTCCGAAAATTTGTAGAGAGTAAGGAAAGCTATATTGAGGTATGTATGGCTGAAACCCCCTTTTATTAGAATTGAGCTCCGTTGGCGTTTATGAAAGTTTGGTAAGATTTGAATTGGTTAATGTATTGATTATTATTGCGCATTAATTGATTTGCAATTATCTACACATATACGTGAAGGATGTGCCTCAATGTGATTTAATGTACCATTTTTGATAATTAGAAAAGTATGAAGAATACAATTATGTGTTGAAATGCTTGGGCTATAAGCCAAGATTGAAACTGAGAATTTTTCATGCTAGCTATGTGCTCACTTACCTGTGCTTGCAACTTAAATTACTCTTGTATATGCCTATGATCACAACTTGCAAGATGAATATTGAAAATGGGAAACAATGTGATAATGTTGGCCCTAAGTGCCAAGGAATTGATATGATATATGTGAAATAAAGATTCAGATGTGATGACTAATGAGAAAGGAACAACGCCTAGCTAAGGCGGCCTAGCCGATCCGGTCGTGATCGGACACCATGCCGCATACATGGTGGTAATGTGCTGATATTGAATTCCGGATAAGGGAAATGAAACGGTGATTGAGATATATGCCTCCAATGAGGCAACCTAGCCGATCGGGTCGTGATCGGACTCCGCTCAAGATAGCGGTGGTATCGAGAACAGTGATGAGCATATGAAAGAAATACCCCAAACTGAGTTATGGAAATTACGTGTAAGGTTGTATGATTTACATATTTGATTCACACATGAAATTTGCTTGTACTTGCTTGATAGTTCTTTCTAGTAAAATGGTGTTTAGTTATACATATTAGTACTATTCCATGGTACTAACGCCCCTTTTGCCAGGGGCGCTACATTTTTAAATGAATGTAGGTGGCTCCATAGCGGATAGTGCCGATCGTGCGTAGCGGAGCATCCTCCTTCTCGAAGATCTTGGTGATCCCCTTTCTCCTTCAAGGAGCTATATTGCACATCTTCTTATTTTGGACTTTCACTTTTGAGGTATAGCCGGGGCCTTATTGCCGGCGTTGTCACATTTATCTTTTGTATCCTTAGAGGCTCCGTAGACATATATGTGGGTCATGTGTGGGGGTTGAATGGATGTGCTACCCGAGTAGTAATTCTAATCTTATGTTGCCTAGAAATTGCAACTTTACAGAAACCTTGGAGACTAACTTTTCTACGGTTTAATGTTGTGATCTAAAATGAATAAATAATGTTGAATATACTATCTTCCTTTGCTGAATAAATGAAAGCATGGTCCCCTTATTCGTATTGAGTTGGGTAGGTAGTGTTTGGTAAGGCTTGCTAAGTTGGAGTCACTCGATTAAGCGCCGGTCGCGCTTTCCGAGGTTAGGGCGTGACATTGCCAATGGGAAGTCGGTCCTCCCATATCGCCATACACAGATAGTCTTCGCGTTTCTTGGAGGGTAGCGATAAGAAATGTATTTGACACCCCATTCCGTGGGTTCTTGAAATGAAATCATGCGGTTGGCGTAGCCCTCCACACAAATGTCGAGGCGTTTCACGTTTTTGCTCCTCCAGGGTTTTTCAGAAATATCATGATTCCTTGCTCCTCGGGATCATATCATTGTTTATCGATTCAGCTTCCATGAACGCATTAATTGCGCCTGTTGTTACGCTTTTTGAGGGCAGTAATGGCGTCGTCGGTTACTTTGTACCCCCTATATATGGGGCTTCTCGTGATCAACTTTTCATTCAAACTTCCTTCAATATCCATCCTTCTCTCCTTTCCTGCCATTTTTTAGTCTTTGCTATGTTTGAGGTCCACGGCCTCAAGATCTTACGCCATATATGCCATGGCTCAACTTTCGATCCTTTTTGGTCGGATGAATTTTTGCCACCTTGGGTTATCGTTGTTGCTGTTGTTGTTGTTGTTGTTGATGTCCCCGTTGGCTCAGAGCGGCGAAGTAGGGGGTCGATTTCCTCCGAACCGGGGAAAAATTTGGATTATATACCGCTGCTCAAGGAGGGGCTTGGATTATACACCGCTACTCACCCTCCTTCCTCGGCTTGGCATGTTACATCCTCTTTGGATTCCTGAGGGGTATGGTGATGGTCTCTGCCGGTTGTTGCCTCCCGGGCTGAGGCAGCGCTCCAATAAATGGCTTCGAGATGGTGGTACTGGCGGGGTTCGTACTAGCCAAACTTTTCACCCAGCCACTTCCGATCTTCTTCCGGCATCTCTTCATCATTTTGCTCTTCTCCTCCGCCTCCCTCTTCTATATCCTTCCTTTTGGCGATGCCATTTTCGAGAGGATTTAGGATGAGATCCCCAAGGGGATCGGACGTGGAAGATATTTTCTTTGAGGTTGTATGCCTGAGGGGGTGGCAATGGAAGCGTAACATAAATAGGCTAGATCCTTAGGTTTGTATATTACCTGTATTTCTTCACTCTTTTTGTGTATAATGCAATCGTATGTAAGGATATCTCGAGGATTGTTGTAAGTGAATACTTGTGTAAATACAAAAGACTTTCTCTTGTTTTCTTTTTTCGATGTTTGTCGCGTTCCTTTATATTTTTTGGTGGTTCGAGTGCATGTTCCTATTATGTCATTTGTGATACTGGCCTCGGGCGCGAGTGTTGCATCCGGCCTCATGCTGACGAACTAGCTGCATGTGGGGTCCTTTTGTGACTTCCCCAACTTTGCCCGAATTTGGCCAACAACCTCGGGCCGTCGGAGCTCTTTCTCCGTGCGAAAGTGTGATTGAAGTCTTTCGACCTCGTAGTATGGCCATTGAGAAGAGATTTGTCTGAGGATCCGTGATCTCGAAACGCCGCTCTGAATGGAGATCCGGCTGTGCTTCGGACTGTCCAGATCATCACCCGGAGTCCATTTTGTGCAGGTATTTTTGTTAAGTACGCCTCTCCCTCTGTAAATCAGCCCCCTATGGCGAAGGCCTCTTGGGGCTGCATGCCAATATGATGGAGACATTGTTGATCTACTTTTAGGCATTGTCTCGTTGTGGCGGAAGTCCTTGGGGTCGAAGTTGGTGTCGGGGGTCGGCGCCTTCGATTTGCGCTGGCTCGTTCCGGCCTTCTTCATATGCGCTTGTGAAGTTGCTTCTGTCCAGGGATTCCCGGGGCTTGCTAATTTTATGGAGCTTTTCGGATCATGCCCTTGGTAGCTGCTTGCCCGAGGTACGGCATAAATCGGGCATAACGATAGATGAAATATTTGCTGCATACTTGTAAAGGATCTTTTATTGGGGCGAGGTTGGCCTGAGCCTCCGAGGAGAGTGCGTTATCCGAACTTGATGTTGTTCCTTAAAGATAACAAGGGTAGGGGTACTCAGGAGGGTGCTTGGTCATTGAGTAGGCCTTGCTGGCTTCCCGTTGTGGCAGGTTTTGGTGAGATCCCTCCGCATCTGGGATCTTTGGGCTTTGATTCGAGTCGATATGGACGTAGAGCCGCAGCTTGATTCTTCAAAGAGTCCGGATTGGGAACAACCGGTGTCTTGACTGGCATAGCACTAAGCTAAACTGTGGATGATGAATGACTGGTGACTTATCGCCGATGATTTGAGCCAGGTCGGAGCGGGCTTTTAAAGGGAGCGTTTGTTTGCAGGGACTTATGCTGGGGGTACGAAAGATTTAGCTTGAGCGAAGGTGGTCGAGCGTGTTGCCCGACTCATTTACGGTTGATGCCCCGAAGAATGCCAGCCATCGGAGCGTCGTCCTTGCCATTCTGTGTTTCGCCTTATACAAACTTATGCTTGTAGAGGAGAGCGTATCTTTCGCGCATATATATGTATAATAAAAAAATGAAAGGACTAATGAATTTCTTTACCTCCTTTTGTATTGTTTTTTATCCGAAGAACTAGTTTTCGTGTTTCGGAGGGACCCTCGCGGGTTCAGAACCGATCCGTTTAGGCTAGGGGACCTTTGAGTGTGTGTTGCTGATGCGAGCGGGCGTCAGAACCTTTTCATTTTGTCTAGCCGTTTCAGGCCTTGAGTCAGGTTTTTGTAGAACCTACCTGCCCTTCGTTCACTTTGCTTCGGTGTGGGTGAATTCTCAAGCCGAGGTTGTGATGAATGATACTAGGTCGGGGCCAAAATTGGTGTCTTACTCGAGGAGCGCCAATGCCGCCAAAGTTGAGTTTGCAGAAGGTCCTCGATCTTGCCTAAGATAGCAGAGAGTGTGTGAGGTACAGATCCCGGAGGGAAGTCTTTGAGGAGAGTCTCGCAAGGGGCTTTGATATTTTGAGGGAGATCGAGCAAGCCAAAGGAGAAGAGCACGATGCCAAATTCCTGCTGTCCGATGCTGAGGACGATTAGTAGGAAACCGCTGGGCTATAACTGCCCGAAAATGCAGAATGTTCGCTTCTTGCCTCCTTTGTTACGCATGTATGGTTTTCAATATTCTACGCAGGTTGGGGCTGCGGCTTGTCATCAACACGTGGCAATAAGAGGGGAAACCCCGCAACTTATATTCTTTGCATTTCCGTTTGTTGGAATTTCAATTGGGTCGATTCGATCCCGGACTTGCCCTAAGGCTTGTATGCTTTGCTCGTTGCCGGGTTTAGTAATCAAGTCGGGATCCGACTCGAGCTTAATTTACCCTCAAGATTGGCACTCGTCTAGGTTGGTGGCCTCAACTTTTATTTCTCGCCTTTGGGCGTTTGGTCGTTTTAACTTATTTAGGGTCCAGTCTCCGAGTCGCCTTGTGATTCGAGCTTTAATCTTAAGCTGTCAGTTTTGGCTGGCGACAAGGGCTCTTACGCTTTTAGGTCGTAGAGACCTTTTGATATGTGTCATGTAGGCTTGTTTAGTTAGCTATTTTGGATCCGATCTCCGAATCAGGTTACGGTTCGAGCTCACTTTAATCCTCAAGTAGTCAATTTGGCTGGCGACAATGGCTCTTACGCTTTTTGGTCGTAGAGACCTTTTTGATATGTGGCCTGTAGTCTTGCTTCGCTGGCGACAATGGCTCATACGCTGTTTTTACCCATGGGCTTTTTGTAGGCTTTGTTTTCCCCTCGTTAAGGTCTTTTTAAAAGATTTTTGCCTGACCCGTCGTCGGTTCTAGAAGAACCTCTATTTCAAGTCGTAATCGATGATATTTTGAGCACCTTGGAATGTTCATAGCCCGTTGTTTGCCTGTTGAGAGAAGCCTGTTTTAACCGTTTCTTTCGAAAATATATTCGAAGTAGTGGCATACAATTTTAGCGACGATCTGGTGCCCCGAGTTGCATTATTTTGGATGTATCAGCCATTTTGACCGTAGTCATGTGCGTTTGGCCGTAGCCATTTTTGATCCCGAGTGATAGTTTAGGCGTCTACATCAAGGGTATGCCCTTTCGGGATTCTTACAACTGCGACGTATAGCCTAAACTTTGGGATTTTCATGCCTGTTGCGGTCTTACAGTTTGTCATGCCTATTGAGGTCTTACAGCTTTTTCGGTGATGTAGTATGGCGATCGTCGTCAGTCTCCGAGCCATCAAGTTGTTTAAGCGTGAAGACCGCTTCTTGTGAACTCGGAGCTATGTTTTTGGGGCTTTACGGGACCGGAGTTCCGGTCTTGGAGTTGTGCGAGTGCCCTATTGCAGGCATTAAGTCTACGAGTATTCCGAGATGCATTTGGTGAAGAGATCTCTGCCGGGAATGCACTCTGATTTCCCCATTCGGAGGACGGAGTGCTGGAAAGCGTCTTTTGATCCGTTGGCGCGATATACCTTGTTGTGTTGGCCCGACCTATATCGAGCCAGGGCTGATCGCTTGCGGGTTTGTCCCGCTTGAAAAATAATGCGGTCACATAGCCTCCACTCAGAGGCCGTTTGGAGCGTTTTGAACTGTTGGCACCTGTTCCTGCATTTTTCGGGATGTTTCAGGGGAAAGATTCGTTATTTCACTCTGGGAAGGTGTTCCCTCCTCCAAAAAGTATTTTTTGATTTGTTCGATACAACAGTACACTTTCTTGCCGACGAGGCTTGCATATACCGGTGTTTCGATGCATCGTTTTTCTTACAGGAAACCTTGTCTGGTGTTTTCCAAAATTCCCACGAGCGGCCGCTTTTTAGGGGGAATGCCTTCTCGCTTTTTCAATGGCCGCTGGGTTTGTTTTGAAAATCTTGCGGAGTTCCCCTCCCGGTGGCTTGCAGACGTTGCCTCATTAAAAACCCTGCCGGTAAAAACCTCTCTTTTTGGATAAAAACTCGGTCAAAGGAAAAGAGTGCAACGGCTGCGCCATTGGGGCTTCGGGGTTCCGCAACAGCACTAACGTCTGGGCAGCTTCCGATTTAGGTGTCTATGCAAGGGTTAATCTCGGATTTGAAGAAATAACATAAGAAAAGGAATGGTTGTACCTTAAAGTTACGTGCGTAGGCGACGTATTTAGCCTATTATAACTTCTTGGGAGCGGAGGTGCGGCCTGAATTTTTCACCTTGCTTTGTCAAGTTCGACCGGGGGCGAGACCTGGCCTGCTCGTGGTTTCATTTGGGGGTGGAAGTGTGAGTGCTGACACTACATCGTGCATAGTGAACATTTCCCTTACCACGTGCTGTTCCCCGTATACTGTCTTGATCCCGTCCTTTGTCGGGAATTTTATCACCTGATAGAGGGTGGATGGTACTGCTTTTATGCAGTGTATCCAGGGTCGTCCGAATAAGGCATTATACCTCATATCTCCATCGATGACATGGAACTTGGCGTCTTGGGTTGTGCCAGCAACGGTAACCGGGAGGATGATTTCTCCCTTCGTTTTTTTCGCTAGCCATGTTGAAACCGTTGAGGACCCGAGTGGCGGGTACGATTCGTTCGAGCAGCCCGAGTCGTTCTATTACCTTCGCCCTGATGAAATTGGCCAAACTACCTGGATCCACGAGTACATGATTTATCTGAAATTAATTAATAAGAAAGGAGATTACTAGGGTGTCGTTGTGGGGTTAGGATTGGGCCTCGGTGTCTTCCTCGCTGAACGTGAGGGCATCTTTTGGGATATATCCCTGACTCTATTTTTCCCTGGTGATGGATATCTTTGTTCTTCTCACTACCGGTTCCTGTGGGGCATCGGCGCCCCCCATGATCATGTGGATGACATGTCGTGGTTCGTTTGCCTCGTTGTTCTTGGTCGCCTCCCTCTCTCGGAATTGATTTTTGGCCCGATCGCTGAGAAATTCCCGGAGATGCCCTTTGTTGAGTAGTCGAGCCATCTCCTCTTGTAGATGATTGCAGTCCTCGGTCCCGTGAACGTGCGTGTTGTGAAACTCGCATACTAGGTTATAGTTTCTATGCGAAGGGTCTATCTGTATCCGTTTGGGCCACTTGGCATCCCTGATCTTGCCAATAGCGAACACGATGGTTGAAATATCGACGCAGAAGTTGTATTCTGATAAGTGGGGCGCGTTAGCTGGTGCTATGTTTCGATCGAACCTGGTTCTGTTGATCAGTCCTCGAGGGTCCCGTCTTCGATCTATCCTTCGATCGTTGCGAGGTAGGTTGCATCTTGGGACGTTCCTCCTATCTTCGAGGTACGGCTGGTACCTTTCTTTATTTGGTCTCGCTTCTTTTACCGGGAGTCTTCTCAGGTATACTAAGCCTGAAGGGGCTCCCAGTTGGTCGTCCTCGGCCCTGATCTTTGATTGGTACCAGTTGTGGACGTCCGACCAAATCATGGCCGGGTATTTGATCAGGTTCTACTACAGCTGCTTTGAGGCCACCGAGCTTCGTTCGTTTAGGCCTTGGGTGAAAGCCTGTACCGCCCAGTCGTCAGAGACGGGTGGTAGTTCTATTCGTTCCATTTGGAAGCGGGACACGAATTCCTGCAACATCTCATTCTCTCTTTGCTTCGTTTTGAAAACGTCAGACTTCCTCGTTGCTACCTTGATGGTTCCCGCATGCGCCTTTATGAAGGGATCTGCTAGCATGGCGAATGAATCTATGGAGTCGGGAGCCAAGTTGTAATACCACATCATGGCCCCCTTCGAAAGTGTGTCCCCGAATTTTTTCAGCAACACAGACTCGATTTCGTCATTTTTTATATCGTTGCCTTTTACAGCGCAGGAATAGGCGGTGACATGCTCGTTGGGATCGGTGGTGCCGTTGTATTTGGGGAGCTCCGGCATCCTGAATTTTTTGCGAATGGGATTCGGGCCACTTCCTCGGGGAATGGCCTCTGTACAAATTTCTTCGAATCCAGACCTTTTAGGACCGGGGGTGCTCCCGGGATATGGTCCACTCGAGAGTTGTAGGTCTCGACTTTTTTATCGTTGGCCGCAATTATTTTTTCACCCGACTCGACCCTTTTGGTAAGGTCCTCCAGCATCTTCACTATGGTGGGGTCAGCCATTGACCCGATATCATTTGATATTTCGTGTATTTGCTCGGCAGGGTGAGCTGTCTCTGGTGCTGGTGTGCTAGGAGTTCTCGGATGGCTTTGCAACTGAGCAATGGCCAGTTGTTGTGCCTGCAACATTTCAAAAATAACGTGAAGACTAACTTCCTATTTTTCCCTGGCTGGGGTTTTTTGAACATCCTGTCGGTCGCTGTGTCGCACGCTTCTGTCGGCGTGAGAAGTCTCGTTGACTTGTTGTGCGTCCTGTGAGTCTGCATCCGCTAGTACTGGTCCGGGTGCGTTATCGGGATCTTGTAGTGGTGTTCCGGCAGCCGGGATAACTACACCATTTTCCCTGTGATCTTCGAGGAGGTCGTTCTCAGCTCTGTTCACCGAGCCAGACATTTTTACCTGAAATATAAGGATTTTGGACAAGAAAAAGTATGAAAAATGATGTGCGTTTTGCGTGATGAAAGTAGCAAGAAAATAATCACTATTATTTTTAGCCCCACGGTGGGCGCCAAACTGTTTACCGTAAAAATGGTAACGACAATTAAATTTATTAAATGGGACTCTAAAAATACATGATCTATTCCCCAGCTAGTTGTTAGAGCAGATGATGCTAGTATTATGAATTTTAACAATGGGGCGGGAGATAAACGAGGTAACGACCGAACCAAAGGGCCTGCTACCCGGGCGTAAGCTTGGTCGATTGGGACTTCGAGGTCGACCTCGAGGTCTAGCTCGGGTTGCCGGGGACACTCGGGAGTAGTATAACAGCTAGAGATATAATCGAACGAAGCTAGTTATAATCGAAATTGAGTTTGCACAATGAAGAACACATATAAAATGAAGAACACATATAGAGGCAAAGGATATCGAGATATCCCCAGTATCAGTGATAACAAATAAGTTTTAGCAAGAAAAGAGAGAGAGAGATAGAGATATTATTGCACTTTATAGAATTGTGGGAGAGCCCTTTACAGTGTATTAATGGCCTTTTATTGGAGGGAGGAGTCTAAACATAGTACAAAAGACGTTGCGTGATAAAGAAAAGGGGATGGGACAGCCAACCCAGCTTTATGACGTGTGTGTGGGCTGATGTCGAGTTGCTCAAACAGATTTACTCGACCCCGGATACGTTCTTCAGGAACTTTCTGCGTTCGACGGGGTTTCGATTGATGTTACCTTCGGCTGGACGTCGACACCTCTTGGGGGAAATGGCCGGCTTGAGACCCCGAACCTCTGAAGTGATCTATCAAAGCATTTTGCCAATGGGAAGTCGGTCTTTTGATTTCACCGTACACACTAAAGTCATAGAGAGGATAATTGCCCATTGGGGTATAATTATAAAGTACAGCTTGGTAAAATGAGACTTGAGAGGATGTTAAAAATTGGATGCAATGGATAGTAGTACAGATTAGAGCATAACCTTATCAGTAAGTACAAAAGCAGTTATCATGTCTTATGGTTATTAGTTTACCTCAGTTACTAGTTATACAGTCTTTTAGTTAGCAAGTTTATGGTTATCCAGTATGCCAGTATTCAATAATATGTTTACCTAATATCCAGTTTTCAATATATCAAAATATTTGGTGACTTGTAAGTATACAGTGACGCATAAGAGTTCTCAAAGAAAATATAAGTAATAGTGATTATAGCGAAACCTTCACATATTTTAGGTCAGGATTAAGACCCAAGAATCATCGGATGGTGCAGTAAGTAATATATCAGATGATAGTATACTCTGAAGGATAAGTTTGTGTATGGTAATCGTATGTGTTATACCTCAGAGAACAAATTCTTTTAATTCTTGCAAATGGAGCCACATGTGGGATGATGATAGTTCACATGTCAAACCCTAACATAGGTCACTATATTTTTGGACAGAAAATAACCTACGGGTAAAATACCTAGGAGTCAGAAATGTTTGTTATTACCAAAGATGTGATCTCGTACAACTCATGTATATGACTAAGAAGACATGATGTACAAAATGAGAACCAAAAGCAACCGATATTGAATTTTAGGGAATGCTTTTAAGTTGTTTAGATTTATTCAAATCAGAACTAGAAGTACCACGTTAGTAAGTTACTATAAGAAGTAGCTATTGATGCAAGATAAAAGATATGGAAGTTCCCCCTTAGGTTATATGACTAAATGATTACCGCAGATGTTTATAGTATGATATGATTTTATATTGTATAGAATGTTTGGGGTTAGATATTCCAATTTCATTTAAGACAGATGAACTTTCCTAATTGTGATCCATGTACATGCTCCAAAAAAACGGTAAGTATGCGACCATAGAACATAGTCGGATGGTGAGGGAAGTTATAAATAACCTTATGCCTCACATTAGTTATCTAAACTAGAATAGAAAACGTGGTTCTAGTAAGTGGTTAGTAAAAGAATAGTAAGCAAGTCTTGAGTTGATACAGTGAATTAGCAATTTCAGCAGAGCTAGTAGAGGTACAATTTGATCTACTTAGCCAGGTTGACATATTGAGTGGATGACAATTTGAAATACTGAAAGCGTGTTAGAACCCAAAGAGTTTAAGTTAAACCCGAGGTATAGTGATAGTGGGGAAAAAATCAGCTAGCAGTAAGAGCACAAACTATAGAAGAATAGCCTTTAGGAATTATCGTATTGTGGTTTCTCCATGATTGATAGTGTGAGCAGAGTTAATTATTAAGATTGTGTATGATAGTTGTGAATACAATAGATTTCCGTTAAGTGAATAATTTAGTTTTTCCTAGTAAGAAAGATTTCTCAGAAGTAAGTTGGAAGATGAGTCGTCATTGACGTAGAGTGCAAAGAATTGCAGAAAATAAGGAAAGTTATTTGTATCCCAATAAAAAGAGAAGGATCCACAAGTATAAGGCCTTTGGTTTAAGGGGTGATGTGAAAATTTTCAGTAAGTCCAGTTAGAGATTGGAAACCCGAATTAGCATGGGATATGAAAAAGAAAATCAGTTTGGTAATGAGGAAAAGTTGTATGATTACCACAGGGATTATGTCTAATATGTGTAAGAAATACAAAGTGAGTAGAATGATCACCGAGCTTAGTTATTGATGATAAAGCGATCACAGAAAAGCTATAAAATCATGCCTATTTATGTGTCACGAGGGTAGTACCATTGCACGAGATCTAGTCTTCGGAGTACTGGTCAAAGACTTAGCTCACAACAATTCTATAAGTGTTTTTAGGAAGTGATTAAGAAGATAAAGTGTGGGAAGTATAACTCATGATTGAGGTAGATAAGAGAAATCTGGTGAAAGAAGTTCACCAGCCAAGATAGGAGTTCGACTTCGGACTTCGAAGATGACAGAGTTGTTGTCTAGAACAAGACTTGTTCCCCCTTACTAGCGGAAGAGAAGGAGAAACAATTTGATGATCCATATGTGGTGCAGTTGAAAGAGGAGATTCACAAGTATAAGGCGATGACTTTTGAATAAGGGGGAGATGATGGTACTTTGATGTACCAACACAGATTGTGTGTTCCAGACATAGATAGACTTAAAGAGGGAACATCGTGTTAGAAGCCCATAATTCCAGGTATTCTTTCCATCCAGGTTCCCAAAATATGCATCATGAACAAGGATATTTATTGGTTGAACGACATGAAAAAGAACATTGCAAACTTTGTGGCTAATTGTTCGAATTGTCAGCAAGTGAAAGTCGAGCAACATAAAGCCTAGTGTTTTATCATAGAATACACATATTTTGAGTTGAGATGGTAAATATTGAATTTATAACATGATTATATTGCTCATTTTAAAAGCATGATTTGATTTAATGATTGTAAATCGACTTACCAAGTCAGCACATTTCATGCCAGAAAAGACTACAGATTCAGTAGAAAATTATACCAAGCTATACATTCAGGAAATCGTCTGATTGCATGGAACTCCGTGGTCTGTCATTTTGGACTGTAGAGCTAAGTTTACAATGAACTTTCAAAAGTCATTTTAGAAAGGATTAGGCACAAGTTTTTCATCCTCAGAAAGATGGCCAAGCAGAGTGCACTATTCAAAGAATTGAGGATATGTCCTTGATGTTAAAAGTAATTGGGATGATCGCATCCTCCCATTGAGTTTTCTTATAATAACCACAACTTTTCTAGTATCGAGATTGCACCATAAGAAGCTCTGTGTGGGTGAAGGTGTAGACTGCCAATTGGTTGGTTCGAAGTTGGCCAAGAAGATTTATTGGGACCAAATTTGGTCTATCGGACTACAGAGAAAGTCAAGTTGATTCTAGAGCGTTTGAAGATGTTAGAGTTCCAAGTTGATGATAGGGTGTTTCTGAAAGTTTCACCTATGAAAGGTGTTATAAGATTTGGGAAGAAAGAAAAGTTCAGTCCCAAATATATCACGTCGTATATGATTCTGCAAAAGATCGGTCAATTAGCTTATGAGTTGGAGTTGCCACAAGAATTAGTGGTGGTACATCCAGTATTTCATGTGTCATGTTATAACATTCAAGTTTCCAGTACTCAGATACTCATGTCAGTTCAGTACTCAGATACTCTTGCCAGTTCAGTACTCAGATATTCATGTCAGCTTAGTATACAAATATTGATATAAGTTATAGTACTCAAATATTGATGTTAGTTCAATACTCAATTATTCGTGCCAGTTCAATATTCATATATCCATGTTAGTTCAGTATTCAGTCAATGCACTAGTCATTCTGTTCAATATCTCCACGGTTCAATAATCATGTATTCATTCAGTTTAGTATGCAAGTGTTAATGAAAGTTGATGTTTCCACCAGACCTGTTTAAGGTTCGGAGTTAGCAGAACTTACAGTCAGGGCAATCACCCGAGGACAAATGATCCCAAGGGGGAGATAATGTAACACCCCGTACATTCGGACCAAGTGTGGATAAATTAAATGGGTATTAATTTGATAATTTAGAAATGTGAAGTCCTAGAGGGATGATTATTGGTGAAAATAGTTGTTTCACAATCAAGATGGAGAGTGTGATGCATAAGATTCAACAAAATCGAGTAAGTTTACAGAAGGTCCGACTTCTAGCAGCAGTTAGTGAAAATGTGTAAGGAATTCGGGAAAACTCAAAACTTGAAAGTTGTAGGAATTTGAAATATCTTTCCAACGATATATTATGGATCCCAAATGGATCTCTGTGCAAAACGTTATGCGCATTTTATAGAACAGTGCGTAATATGCACGCCCGGAGCGCGGCCACGCACCTGTGGCAGTGTTAGCGCGGTCAGGTGCATGGGGGCGCACTTGGGGGGTAATTTTAAATCCCTACTTCGTCCCCCACAGCCCCAAAATATAAAAACTTGCTCTAGAAAGGGAAACTCTCAAAAAACTTAACTCCTTAAGGGTCCCTCCACCACCCAAGTTATGTTATAATGGTGATTCTAAGTTAATTTAAATTTTCCAATGTCTTATTAACATGAGTAAACTCTCCATGTTGTTAGATATTCGATTGGGACATCATTGTTGAGAGAAGGCACCCTAGAACTCGAATTCAAGGGGATTGAACTTCAAAAAGATAATGTCTTCACCCTCTAATTGATTATACCATTGGATTAATGATTATAGACTCTAGTTCATGAGATATGAGTTGATGGGTTAGATAGAAAAGCATGAACGATTATAAGTTTGGGGTGTTGATTGTTGATTATTGGTTAAGGGTGTTGTTTACCTTATGGGTGATAAAAAATAATGTTGATTATAACCATTTGAGACTTTAGAATTTATCTAGGAGCAAGAGAATGGGTTATTGGGTGTAGACTTAATAAGGACTATGAAGCTTTATTCTCACCATGTGTTTGATAAAATGCTTAAGTGACCAGAACATTAGCATCATAACTAATATGGAATCCATTTGACTTGTATTGCTATTGATTAAAGTTGAAAGGGTTGACGAACGATATATTACGCTCAAGAGCAGGAAGTTAAGGTATACGAAGCTAACTCTCTATGTTTGGGAATGTTAATGATTCTCCCTACTATGTTTCTTTTACCACGTTACTAATTGCCTCAGAAATATAGTTAGCCTAGTGAATAGTTGTGAACTTCTATTATCTAGCTTCATAACTCGTTCATGACTTCCATTCTAAACGTTGTGAGCTTAGTGCGTATTCAATATAGACTTAGGTTTGATGCCCCCGAGTCTTAGTATAGATTACTATGTATGCCATAAACATTTGAAGTTTAGTGTTCATAATCAATTCAAGAATACATATCTCAATCTAAACCCATTCAGTATTCCAGTATTATGTAATTCTGTGTGATCCAATATTCCAGTATCATGTAGCTTGGTGTGATTCAGCATTTCACAATCATGTATTGCAGTATTATTCTCAGTTACTAGTTTTAACTCCCTGCATGTTGAACACATGTATTTGGGCCTGAGGCCACAGTTAATCTTTTATGCATCTTTGTTCAGTTCAGTTTTCAGTTATCATTTTAATTATCAGTTATCAGTTATCAGTTATCAGTTATCATTTTAGTTATTAGTTATCAATTATCGTTTCAGTTTCTGTTTTAATTGTTATCATTTCAGTATCAAATCTCAGTTATCACCTTGCTTTCTATTTAAGCATTTATAATTCTTTCCTTCAGTTGCTTTACATACCAGTACAATTCAAATGTATTGATGTCCCTTTTGCACGGGGCCTATATCTCATGATGCATGTAATGATTTACAAGATGACGATTCAGAGTGCTAGGATTCTCGTACCAACTTTTTGGGTGATCAACAGTCCATTCGAGGCATTATCTTTACCTTACAGTCTTCAGTATTTTTAGAGAGTCAGTATTTTCAATATTTCATTAGAGGCTTCATAGACTAGAGTCACAGCTAGACAGAGTCGCAGGGTTTTCATATTAAGCCATGTTGGCTACAAATATATTTCAGAATTGTATTAGTATTTCCACACTTTGATTTATATCATCCCGACTTTCAGTATATCAGTATGTGTTAGTTTGTCTTCCGCATTCAGTATGTTATGATATCACATGTTGATTCAGCCAGCCAGGTGGTTCACTCGGTCGCATGTAGTTAGGCACCGGGTGCCGTGTTACGTGCAGGCCCAGGTTCGGGGCATGACACATTCGTTGTGCCGGAGGTGCCACAAATTAAGTGGCAAGGTTCGTTGAATAATATCCCCAGTAGAGTGATTTCTTTCTAGAAAGCCCATTGGATGGTGGGGAAGGGTTGTCTTTCGTATTTGGCCTTTGTAAGGGATGTTAGTGCAGAGAGTCCCACTACTGAGTCATTTCCGGTGGTGAGGGATTTTCTGGATGTGTTTCCTGCAGACAAGTCGGGCATGCCACCAGATAGGGATATAGACTTCGGTATTGATTTGGTGCCGGGCACTCAACCTATTCCTATTCCACCGTATCGTACGACACCGGCAGAATTAAAGGAATTAAACAAGGAACTTCAGGAACTCCTTGATTAGGGGATTATTCGGCCTAGTGTGTCACCTTGGGGTGCGCGTGTTCCATTTTGAAAGAAGAAGGATGACATTATGAGAATGTGCATTGATTATAGGCAGTTGAACAGATTCACAATCAAGAACAAGTATCCTTTGCCTCGTATTGATGATTTATTTGACCAGCTACAATGAGCGAGGGTGTTCTCCAAGATTGATCTCAGGTCAGGGTATCACCAGTTGAAAATCAGGGACTCGGACATTCTTAAGACAGTTTTTAGGACCCGATATGATCATTATGAGTTCCTTTTGATGTCTTATCGGCTGACCAATGCCCCGACAACATTCATGTATTTGATAAACATCGTGTTTTGGCCTCATCTCGACTCGTTTGTTATTGTATTCATTAATGATATTCTGGTGTAGTCACGTAGCCAGGAGGAGCATGCTGAGCATTTGAGAGTTTTATTGCAGCGGTTAAGGGAGGAGAGGCTTTATGATAAGTTCTCTAAGTGTGAGTTTTGGCTCGGTTCAGTTGCGTTCTTGGGGCACGTGGTGTCCAGCAAGGGTATTCAGGTTGATCTGAAGAAGATAGTGGCGGTCCAGGGTTGGCCCAGACTGTCCTCAGCCACAGAGATTGTAGCTTTTTGGGTTTGGCAAGTTATTACTATCGGCCATGGATTTTCATATATGCATCACCCTTGACCAAATTTACCCAAAAGGGTGCTCCTTTCAGGTGGTCGGATGAGTGTGAGGCAAGCTTTCAAAAGCTCAAGACCGCCTTGACCACAGCTGCAGTGTTAGTTTTGCCATCAACTTCAGGTTCTTATACAGTATATTGTGATGCTTATCGGGTTGGTATTTTGTGTATGTTGATGTATGAGGGTAGAGTGATTACTTATGCTTATTGTTAGTTAATGCCCCATGAGAAAAACTACCATGTTCATAATTTGGAGTTGGCTGCCATTGTTCACGCATTGAAGATTTGGAGGTATTATCTCTATGGTTTGTCCTGTGAGGTGTTTACTGATCATCGAAGCCTCCAGCACTTGTTCAAACAGAAGGATTTCAATTTGAGATAGCGGAGATGGTTGGAGCTGCTAAAGGACTATGATATTACTATTTCATACCATCTGGGGAAGGCCAATGTAGTGGCCGATGTCTTGAGTAGGAAGGTGGTGAGTATGGGCAGTCCTATATTTATTCATATTAGGGAGAGACCTCTTGCGGTTGATGTTCAGGCTTTGGCTAATCGGTTGGTGAGGTTGGATATTTCGGAGCCCAATCGGATTCTAGCTTGTGTGGTTTCTCGATCTTCCTTGTTTGATCTCATTAGGGAGCACCAGTATGATGATCCTCATTTGCTTATCCTCAAGGAAAAGTTTCTTCACGACGATGCTAGAGATCTGACTGTCCGTGATGATGCGACATTGAGGATGCAGAGCCGGATATGTGTGGCCGATGTAGATCGGCTTCAGGAGTTTATTCTGGAAGAGGCCCATAGCATGCGATATTCCATCAATCTTGGTGTCGCAAAGATGTACAAGGATTTGAGACAGTACTATTGGTTGAGGAGAATGAAGAAAGATATAGTGGGGTTTGTAGCTCGGTGTCTCAATTGTCAGCAAGTAAAATATGAGCATCAGAGACTGGGTGGCTTGCTTCAGCAAGGACGACTCACGTGCCAATAGAAAAATTCTCACGTAGAAGGAAAGTAGACGAGGCTATGCATGAATGATCAACAACATCGGGATCCATCTTCTTAAACCGATAAGGGTGGTTAATTACGTGTATACTTGTACACGTGTTCTATCACAGTTCAGGCCAACGAGAGGAAATGAACGGCATATAAGAAACAATTCCAATAATTTTGCACAAGGTAAAACTCACACAAGTTAGGCACGCCACTACAAAAGTATCAACATGAACAAAGCCCCTAGGCCATCACAAATAATCACAAATCTATCCCTTACATAGCCCACCTTGTCTCGCCAAGTGCGCAATAATAAAGTAAATGCCCGCCTTGTCTCGCCGCACGTGCATAGAAATTGTCACGCCCCGAACCAGGGGGCGAGACCGCCACTCGGTGCCTCAATTATCATTGCGTACCAACTTGCGACTTAGGGACTCTGAGCATTTATTGTCATACTTTGGCCATGGGCCACACTGCAAGACAATTTTCGAAGCAAGATATAAAACTGAACTAAAACTAACACTGACTAGACATTGAAATAAAGCTGGGCCGACAAGGCCATCATAACTACTACAGTTGTCAAACCAACAAGATATACATACTAGGCCTACAAGCCCAACATACTGCACTAACCGATAGGACATGTCTACAAGCCTCTACTGATGAATGTACTATGTCGGAACAGAGCCCCCACCTACTCATAACATACCTACATATATACACAAGATGTACATAAAGCTCTAAAACTGGCAACTTCGAAGGGCATGGAGCTTACCGATCAAGCTGAACTCGGAAAACGCCTAATGAGGAGGTCTACCGTCTATCTGTCTGAACCTGCACGCATGAAATGAAGTGCCCCTAGAAAAGGGACGTCAGTACGAAATAATGTATCGAGTATGTAAGCAATATACTGAAAGCTAAAACTCAATTCATAGTATAATAACTGAAAGCAACTGGGAGTCAAAGATAATCTGAAGTTATACTTACCTGCTGATATTGACTCAACACTCTTAATATATTAAACAAAATAGATGCCCGGTCTTATAAAGCTTGCTATATATATATATATAACTGCTCTACCGTAGTAGGCTCGCTCATAGGAGCTCAGCCATACTATGCTTTATATCTCGTCCAACTGGGCTCACCCATATGCACTCGACCATAGTAGGTTCGGTATATAACTTACCATCTGATAAGAGGTTGCCCAGTAGGGGCCTGCCCATCAATTTTAGCTCGATGGAAATGAAAATACTGTAATACTGCATATATAGGCTCTATGCTCTCTTGACTAGAACAAGACAATACTCAATTGAATATGAAGTCCTGTTAAGGAAGAATACTCTAACTTATGAGACTAGAAAAATGTACATATATTCAGGAATATAAATTTATCTTTATGCCTCGTTATCAAACTCGTATAATTACGAGATCATGCCAAAATGAAGGAAGGGCTTAGACTTGACATACCTGAACTGATTGTCTTGACAATCACATTAACACTGTTGATTGCGACAATGCGTAACGGCGACTCGAAATAGGGAAAATGCCGCATGATAATCTTGAGAAAGGTTATACCAGGCTTCTTTAAAGTCACATTGCTAAGATGCTTACGGAATTTTCTTGCTTGACTTCTTGAATTCTTGCGTGAATATCCATTGACTAACATTGTAATATAAAACCTTTCTTTAATAATGGATATGTAAGACCTTTCTTTAAATAAGTCTGCATACTAGTTGAAAGAAGCAGTATACTTGCACAGGAAAGAGAAGACAAAAGATACAAGAGGAAAAATGACTACCGGTTAGAGCTAGAGGGTGAAAGGTAGTGTTGCAATTGAATATGGAATTTCTAAGTGTACTTTAACGGGGTTATATATAGTAGGTCATGATTTAGGTTAACAAAGCATTTTGTAATCCCTGAAAAGGTACGTTTAACCCTTTCTTTAAAAATGGAATAAATGTGACTCACGTTTCTTAAGCATGCCAAATTCCACATCTCTCATTTTGCCACCTATTATAATGACTTAAGAGTCACCATTCATGTGGTGGCTTAATGCCACGTGGGTGGTTATCCATTTTCAACAATAGATCACCAATTATCTTAATTATGTGTTAATCACCCATTAAAATTAATATTTACCCGATTATCTACATAATCAAGAATTATCTCAAATTACTTAAAATTCTACTCACTTTTTAATACGCTTTATACATCTTACTATCATGGTCATGTGATACCTTATATGGTTCTAGTCCATAAATATCGGGTATTTTAGCTTGGGCAGTATTTTATCCCAAAATATCAAACTTCGACGAAACTCATTTTCTTTGATTAGCATACCCTTTTACCTTCATGAATTTACTTATCACTTGTTTGAAGTAGCACAATACTTATAATCCCAGAATAATCTCAATCCCGAACTTACGTCGATTATCTTATGACAAAATTTTAACTTACAAAAAAAATGTAGGATGTAACAGAAATGTTCACACCTTATCTTGCTACATGCGCAAACACATAGATATAGCCTGCCTTGTCATGCCGCATGTGCAACATCAATAATGACAGTAGAATGACCTTCACAACACATGCCCATATTCCACAACATTTCCTCTAAATAGTGTTAATACCACCTCCGCGCATAGCCCTCGACACAGCAAATTGAACACAACAAAAACAACAACAACAACAACAATAACACGAGAATATGACAAGTAGATCAACTCAAGGGCTTTGAATCACAATGAAGCGATAGAACATGTTCACAAAGAATAAACACAATAGAGAATACTAGTCTCAATAATTATTCGACAACAAGGGAGATAATATGAGTCAATAATTCCAAATAAGGATAAGTCAACTATGATAACGGATAACTAAAGTTCATTTAAGGTTGAGCAATTACGAAAGAGATACATCAAATTCAATTAAGGATAAGCAAGTTACGGAAAAAACAATAATAACCTCAATTAAGGATAGACAATTACAGAATTGATAAGAAAAATTTCAATTACAGATAAACAATTAGGAAAAGATAGCATGGCAATGAAAAAAACAACACTTCAGTTGAGGCACAAGAGTCAAATAGGCAATGAGAGTGGAACGCGAAGCAATTGATTCTAGTTAATACACGTAGAAGTGAAACAAGTGTTTACCGTGAAAATGGTAAGGACCATTAAATTTATGAAATGGGACTCTAAAAATACGTGATCTATTCCCAAGCTAGTTGTTAGAGCAGATGATGCTAATAATATGAAATTTAACGATGGAGCATGAGATAAAACGAGATAATGACCGAATCAAAGGGCGTGCTACCCGGGTGTAATCTTGGCTGATGGGGACTTCGAGGTCGACCTCGAGGTCAAGCTCGGGCTATAGGGGGAAATCGAGAGTATTATAACAACTAGAGATATAATCAAACGAAGCTATTTATAATCAAAACTAAGTTGTACGATGAAGAACACATATAAAGATGAAGAACACATATGGAGGCAAAGGATATCTATGTATCCTCGGTATCAGTGAGAGCAAATAAGTTTTAGTAAGAAGAGAGAGAGAAAGATATTATTGCACTTTGTAAAATTGTTGGAGCCCGCTTTACAGGGTATTAATGGCTCCCTTTTTATAGGAGGGAAGAGCCTAAACTTAGTACAAGATACGTTGCGTGATAAAGAAAAGGGGATGGGGTAGCTAACTAGCTCTATGATGTGTGTGTAGGCCGATGTCGAGCTGCCAAAACAGACTTATTTGACCCCAGATACGTTCTTCGGGAACTTTGTGCGTGCGGCGGGGTTTCGGTCAATGTTACCTTCAATTGGATGACGACACATCTTGAGGGAAATGGCCGGCTCGAGACCCCGGACCTCTGGAGTGATCTGTCGAAGCATTTTGCCAATGGGAAGTCGGTCCTCCGATTTCACCGTACACAGATAGTCTCCGCGTTTCTTAGAGGGTAGCGATAAGAAATATTTTTGACACCCCATTCTGCGGGCTCTTGAAATGACATCATGCTGTTGGCATAGCCCCTCCCACAAATGTCGAGGCGTTTCACCTTTTCGCTCCTCTAGGGTCATTCAGAAATATCATGACTCCTTGCTCCTTGGGGTCATATCGTTGTTTATCGATTCAGCTTCCATGAACGCATTAATTGCGCCTATTGTTACGCTTTTCGAGGGCAGTAATGGCGCCGTCGGTTACTTTGTACTCCCCCTATATATGGGGCTTCTCGTGATCAGCTTTTCATTCAAACTTCCTTCAATATTCATACTTCCCTCCTTTCATGCCATTCTTTAGTCTTTGCTATATTTGAGGCCCACAGCCTCAAGATCTTAAGCCATATATCCCATGGCCCAAATCTTGAACCATTTTTGGTTGGACGAATTTGTGCCGTCGTGAGGTTATCGTTGTTGTTGTTGTTGTTGTTGTTGTTGCTGCTGTTGCCATCGCTGTTACCATCCCCGTTGGCTCAGAGCGACGAAGTAGGGGGTCGATTTCCTCCGAACCGGGGAAACATTTGGATTATGCACCGCTGCTCAAGAGGGCGCTCGGATTATACACCGCTGCTCACCCTCCTTCCTCGACTTGGCGTGTTACATCCTCATTGGATTCCTGAGGGGTATGGTGATGGTCTCCGCTGGCTGTTGCCTCCTGGGCCGAGGCAATGTTTCAAGAAATGGCTTCGAGATGGTGGTACTGGCGGGGTTTGTACTAGCCAAACTTTTCACCCACTTCCGGTCTTCTTCCGGCATCTCTTCGTCATTTTGCTCTTCTCCTCCGCCTCCCTCTTCTATATCCTTCCTTTTGGAGATGCCATTCCGGGAGGATTTAGGATGAGATCCCCGAGGGGATCGGACACAGAAGATATTGTCTTTGAGGTCATATGCCTGAGAGGGTGGTAATGGAAGCGCAACATGAACAGGCTAGATCTTTAGGCTTGCATATTACCTGTATTTCTTCGTTCTCTTTTGTATAATGTAATCATATGTAAGGATCTCTCGAGGATTATTGTAAGTGAATACTTGTGCAAATGCAAAAGACTTTCTCTTGGTTTCTTCCTTCGATATTTTCTGCGTTCCTTTATATTTTTTGGCAGCTTCGAGTGCATGGTCCTGTTATATCGTTTGCGATACTGGCCTCGGGCGCGAGTGTTGCATCCGAGCTCATGTTGACGAACAGGCTGCACGCGGGGTCCTTTTGTGACTTCCCCAACTGGGCCCAAATCGGGCCTACAACCTCGGGTCATCGGAGCCCTTTCTCCACGCGAAAGTGTGGTCGAAGTCTTCGCACCTTGTAATAGCTGTTGAGAAGAGACTCGTCTGAGGATCCGTGGTCTAGAAACGCCGGTAACTTCCCAGTTTGATGGAGACGTTGTTGGTCTACTTTGGGCATTGTCTCGTTTATGGCGAAAGTCCTTGGGGTCGGAGTTGGTGTCGGGGGTCGGTGCCTTTGATTGGAGATGGCTCGTTCCGGCCCTTCTCTTATGAGCTCGTGAAGTTGCCTACGTCCGGGGATTCTCGGAGCTTGCTGATTTTATGGTGCTTGGCAGATCATGCCCTTAGCAGCTGCTTGTTCGGGGTACGGCATAAACCGGGCGTGGTGATAGATGAGATATGTGCTAAATACTTGTGAAGGAGCTTTTATTGGGGCGAGACTGGCCCGTGCCTCCGAGGAGAGTGCGTTGTCCGAGCCTGAAGCGGCGTTTCCTTAAGGCCAACAAGGGTAGGGCTACTTAGGAGGGTGTTTGGTCATTGAGTAGGCCTTGCCGGCTTCCCGTTGTGGCAGGTTTTGGCGTGATCCCTCTGCATCTTGAATATTTGAGCATCGATTCGAGTCGATATGGCCGTAAAACTGCAGCTTGATTCTTCAAAGAGTCCGGATTGGGAACAGCCGGTGCCCGGACTGGCATACCACTAGGCTGAACCGTGGATGGTGAAGGAGTGGTGATTTATCGCCGATGATTTAAGCCAGGCCGGAGTGGGCCTTCGAAGGGAGCGCTTGCTTGCAGGAACTTATGCCGGGGGTACCGTTTTTTCGGAAGAATTTTCTTGAGCGAAGGTCGTCGGGGGTGGTGCTCGGCTCGTTTACGGCTAATGCCCCGAAGAACGAGACCGGGGCCGATAGGCCGTCATTTTTTTTTGGAGCGTCGACCTTGCCACTCTGTGTTTTGCCTTTTACAGACTATGCTTGTAAACGGAGAGCGCATCTTTCGCGCATATATATATATATATATATATATATAAATGAGAGGAGTCATGAACTTCTTTACCTCCTTTGTATTGTTTTTGATCCGACGGACTGGTTTCCGTGTTCCGGCGGGACCCTCGTGGGTTCGGAACCGGTCTATTTAGGACAGGGGACCTTTGAGTGTGGTCTGCTGATGCGAGCAGGCGTTGGAACCTTTATGTTTCGTCTAGCTGTTTCAGGCCTTGAGTCAGGTTTTTGTTGAGCCTGCCTGTCCTTCGGTCTCTTTGCGCCGGTGTGGGCGAATGTTCGAGCCGAGGTTGTTATGAATGATACCAGGTTGGGGCCGAAGATGGCGGCTTACTCAATTAGCGTCGATGCCCCCAAAGTTGAGTTTGCAGAAGACCCTCGCTCGTGCCTAAAATAGCTGAGATCGCATGAGGTGCAGATCCCGGAGGGAAATCTTTGAGAAGATTCTCGCAAGGGGCTTTGATCTTTTGAGGGAGATTAGGCCAAAGGAGAGAATCATGATCCCAAATTCCTGCTGCCTGATGCTGAGGATAATGAGGAGGAGACCGCTAGGCTATGACTATCGGAATGAAGCAGAATGATCATTTCTTGCCTCCTTTTTTATGTATATACAGTTTTCGATATTCTACACAAGTTGGGGCTGCGCCTTGTAGTAGCAAAAAGAGGGGGAACCCCGGAACTTATATCTTTTGTATTCCCGCTTGTTGGAATTTCAATTGGGTCGATTCGATCCCGAACATGCCCTAAGGCTTGTATGGTTTGTCAGGTTCAGTCTTCGAGTCGGGATCTGATTCGAGCTTAATTTACCCTCGAGATTGGCGCTCGTCTGGGTTGGTGACATCGGCTTTTATTTCTCGTGTTAGGGCGTTTGGTTGTTTTATCTCATTTAGTTTCCAGTCTACGAGTCGCATTGCGATTCAAGCTTTAATTGACCCTTAAGCTGTTAGTTTTGGTCGTAGAGACCTTTTGATATGTGGCCCGTAGGCTTTTTTAGTTAACTATTTTAGATTCGGTCTCCGAATCAAGTTACGATTCGAGCTCACTTTAATACTAAAGTTGTCAATTTTGCTGGCGACAATGGCTCTTACGCTTTATGGTCGTAGAGACCTTTTGATATGTGGCTCGTAGGCTTGTTTAGTTAACTATTTTGGATACGGTCTCCGAATTGAGTTGCGATTCGAGCTCACTTTAATCCTCAAGTTGTCAATTTGGCTGGCAACAATGGCTATTACGCTTTTTGGTTGTAGAGACCTTTTGATATGTGGTCCGTAGGCTTGTTTAGCTAGCGACAATGGCTCTCACGCTGTTTTTGACCTTGGGCTTTTTATAGGCTAGTTTTCCGCTCGTTAAGGTCTTTTGAAAGATTTTTGCCTGACCCGTCGTCGGTTCTGGAAGAACCTCGATTTCAAGTCGTTATCGGCAATATTTTGAGCACCTCGGAAGGTTCATAGCCCGTTGTTTTCCCGTTGAGGGAAGCTTGTTTTAACCGGTTCTTTCCGAAGTATATTCGAAGTAGTGTCCTGCGATTTTCGTTTATCGACGGTCGGGTGTCGCCGAGTCGCGTTATTTTGGTTGTATCAGCCATTTTGACCGTAGTCATGTGCGTTTGGTCGTAGCCACTTTTGATCCCGAGTGATAGTTTTGGCGTCTACGTCGAGGGTATGCCCTTTCGGGATTCTTAAAAATGCGACGTATAGCCTAAACTTCGGGATTTTCATGCATGTTGAGGTCTTACAGTTTGTCATGCCTATTGAGGTCTTACAGCTTGTCATGCCTAGTGAGGTCTTACAGTGTTTTCGGCGATGTAGTATGGCGATTGTCGTTAGTCTCCGAGTCATCAAGTTGTTTAAGCGTGAAGTCCACTTCTTGTGAACTCGGAGCTGCGTTTTCGGGGCTTTACGAGCCCGGAGTTCCGGTCCTGGAGATATGCGAGTGCCCAATTGCATACATTAAGTCTCCGAGTATTTCGGGGTGCATTTGGTGAAGAGAACCATGCCGGGAATGCACTGTGATTTCCCCGTTCGGAGAACGGAGTGCTGGAAGGCGTCTTTTGATCCGTTGGTGCAATATACCATGTTGTGTTGTCCGGACCTATATCGGGCCAAGGCTGATTGCTTGTGGGTATGTCCCGCCTGAAGAATATTGCGGTCTCACAGCCTCGACCAGGAGGGCGTTTGGGGCATTTTGAACTGGTGTCACATGTTCCTGCGTTTTTCAGGATATTTCAGGGGAAAGATTCGTTATTTTACTCTGGGAAGAGTTCCCTCCTCAAAAAAGTATTTTTTGATTTGTTTGATACAATAGTGCATGTTTTTGACGGCGAGGCTTGAATACACCGGTGTTTCGATGCATCATTTTCTTACAAGAAACCTTGTCTGGTGTTTTCCAAAATACCTAGGAGCGGGCCGCTTTTCGGGGGGAATGCCTTCTCGCTTTTTCAACGGCCGCGGGTTTGTTCTGAAAATTTTGCGGAGTTCCCCTCCCGGTGGCTTGCAGACATTGCCTCGTTAAAAACCATGCCGGTAAAAAACTTACTTTTTAGGATAAAAACTCGGTCGAAGGCAAAGAGTTTAACGGGTGCGCCTTTGGGGTTTCGGGGTTCCGTAGCAGTACTTACATCTAGGCAGCTTCCGATTTGGGTGTCTGCACGAGGGTTAATCTCGGATTTGAAAAAATAAGATAAGAAAAGGAATAGTGGTACCTTAAAGCTACATGCACAAGTGACGTCTTGGAACTAAGCCTATTATAACTTCCCGGGGCGGAGGTGCGGCGCGAATTTTTCACTTCGCTTTGTCAAGTTCGACCGGGTGCGAGACTTGGTCTGCTCATGGTTTCATTTGTGTGTGGAAGTGTGAGAGCTGGCACTACGTCGTGTATAGCGAACATTTCCCTTGCCGCGTGTTGTTTCCCATAAACGGTCTTGATCCCTTCCTTTGTCAGAAATTTTATCACCCGATGGAGGGTGGATGGTACTGCTCTCATGCAGTGTATCCAGGGTCATTCGAATAAGGCATTATATCTCATATCTCCCTCGATGACATGGAACTTGGCGTCTTGGGTTGTGCCGGCCACGGTAACCGGGAGGATGATTTCTCCCTTCGTTGTTTCGCTAGCCATGTGAAACGGTTGAGGACCCGAGTGGCAGGCACGATTCGTTTGAGCAGCCCGAGTCGTTCTATTACCTTCGCCCTGATGATATTGGACGAGCTACCTAGATCCATAAGTACACGTTTTATCTTAAATGGATTTATAAGAAAGGAGATTACCAGGGCGTCGTTGTGGGGTCGAGATAGAGCCTCGGTGTCTTCTTCGCTGAACGTGAGGGCGTCTTCTGGGATATATCCCCGAGTCTGTTTTTCCCTGGTGATGGATATCTTTGTTCCTCTCACTACCGGTTCCTGCGGGGTATCGACACCCCCCATGATCCAGTGGATGACATGTTGTGGTTCGTTTGCCTCGTTTTTCTTGGTCGCCTCCCTCTCTAGGAATTGATTTTTTGCCCGATCGCTGAGAAATTCCCGGAGATGCCCTTTGTTGAGTAGTCCAGCCACCTCCTCTCGTAGCTGATGGCAGTCCTCGGTCATGGGACCGTGCGTGTTGTGAAACTCGCATACTGGGTTGTAATGTCTCTGTGAAGGGTCTGACTGTATCGGTTTGCGCCATTTGGCGTCCCTGATCTTGCCAATAGCGAACATGATGTCTAATACATCGACGCAGAAGTTGTATTCCGATAAATGGGGCGCGCTAGTTGGTGCTATGTTTCGATCAAACCTAGTTCTGTTGATGAGTCATCGAGGGTCCTGTCCTCGATCTATCCTTCGATCGTTGCGAGGTAGGTTGTGTCTTGGGACGTTCCTCCTGTCTTAGAGGTACGACTGGTACCTTTCTTTGCTTGGTCTCGCTTCTCTTACCAAGAGTCTACTTGGGTATACCGAGCCTGAAGGGGCTCCCGGTTGGTCGTCCTCGGCCCTGATCTTTGACTGGTATCGGTTGTGGACGTCCGACCAAGTCACGACCGGGTATTCGATCAGGTTCTGCTTCAGGTGCCATCGGGAGAAGGCCTGTACCGCCCAGTCGTCGGAGATGGGTGGTAGTTCCATTTGTTCCATTTGGAAGCGGGACGAATTCCGGCAGCATCTCATTCTCTCTTTGCTTGATTTTGAAAATGTCGGACTTCCTCGTTGCTACCTTGATGGCTCCCGCGTGCGCCTTTACGAAGGGGTTTGTTAGCATGGCGAATGAATCTATTGAGTCGGGAGCCAAGTTGTGATACCACATCATGGCCCCCTTCAAAAGTGTTTCTCTAAATTTTTCATCAATACGGACTCGATCTCGTCATTTTTTATATCGTTTCCTTTTACAGCGCATGTATAGGCAGTGACATGCTCGTTGGGATCAGTGGTGCCGTTGTATTTGGGGAGTTCCGGCATCCTGAATTTCTTAGGAATGGGCTTCGGGGCCGCTTCCTCGGGGAATAGCATCTGTATAAATTTCTTCGAATCCAAACCTTTTAGGATCGGGGGTGCTCCCGAGATATGATCCACTCGAGAGTTGTAGGTCTCAACTTTTTTATCGTTGGCTGCAATCATTTTTTCACCCGATTCGATCCTTTTGGTAAGATCCTCCAGCATCTTCACTATGGTGGGGTCAGCCGTTGATCCGATATCATTTTATCATTCGGGTATTTGCTCGGCGGGGGGAGCTATCTCTGGTGCTGGTGTGCTAGGAGTTCTCGGATGGCTTTGCAACTGAGCAATGGCCAGTTGTTGTGGCTGCAACATTTCAAAATTAACGTGAATACTAACTTCATGTTCTTCCCGGGCAGGGGTTTTTTGAACTTCCTGTCGGTCGCTGCGTCGCACGCTTCTATCGGCGTGAGAAGTTTCGTTGACTTGCTGTGCGTCCTGTGAGTCCGCGTCCGCTAGTACTGGTCCGGGTGCGTTATCGAGATCCTGTAGTGGTGCTCCAAAGGCCGGGATAGCTACACCATTTTCCCCATGATCTTCGAGGCGGTCGTTCTCAACTCTGTTCACTGAGCCAGACATTTTTACCTGAAATCAAAGGATCTTGGACACGAAAAAGTGTGAAAATCTATATGCGTTTGTGTAATGAAACTAGCAAGAAAATAATCACTATTATTTTTAGCCCCACGGTGGGCGCCAAACTGTTTACAGTAAAAATGGTAACGACAATTAAATTTATAAAATGGGACTCTAAAAATACGTGATCTATTCCCAAGCTAGTTGTTAGAGCAGATGATGCTAATAATATGGAATTTAACGATGGAGCATGAGATAAAACGAGATAATGATCGAACCAAAGGGCCTGCTACCCGGGTTTAAGCTTGGCCGATGGGGACTTCGATGTTGACCTCGAGGTTGAGCTCGGGCTATCGGGGGCAATCGTGAGTGGTATAACAACTAGAGATATATCAAACGATGCTATTTATAACCAAAACTAAGTTTTACGATGAAGAACACATATAAAGATGAAGAACACATATGGAGGAAAAGGATATCGATGTATTCTCGGTATAAGTGAGATCCAATAAGTTTTAGTAAGAAGAGAGAGAGAAAGATATTATTGCACTTTGTAGAATTGTTGGAGCCCGCTTTACAGGGTATTAATGGCTCCCCTTTTATACGAGGGAGGAGCCCAAACTAAGTACAAGATACGTTGCGTGTAAAGAAAAGGGGATGTGACAGCCAACTAGCTCTATAACGTGTGTGTGGGCCGATGTCGAGCTGGTCGAACAGACTTAGTTGACCCCGGATACGTTCTTCGGGAACTTTCTGCGTGCGGCGGGGTTTCGGTCGGTGCTACCTTCGGCTGGATGACGACACATCTTGAGGGAAATGGCCGGCTCGAGACCCCGGACCTCTGGAGTGATCTATCTAAGCATATTGCAAATGGGAAGTCGGTCCTCCGATTTCACCGTACATAACAAGTAAATGCGAAACTTAACACAACCAAACAACTTCATATCTCATGAACACAAGAACCTAAGATCCCTAGATGGTCAACTTTCCACAAATAAGCCCGAGCACATACTCGTCACCTCGCGTACGCGGACTTCACATGACACAGTTAGATCCAAAGACTAAGATCCTAAGAAGTAGTTCCCCCACAAAATGTTAGGCATGGTACTGATCGCAAAGAAGCTAGGCTAATACTCTAAAATGGCCCTCTCAAGCGAAACAACCTCCGAACGGCTCAAATCTAGCCAAAATAACATCAATCCATTAATAGAACTCATAGAAAATAATTTAGGATAATAAAGCTTTCATCTTTTACAAAAACTAAAAAGTCAACCCCCGGGCCCGCACCTCGGAACTGATAAAATTTATAGAACCCGAACACCCATTACGATACGAGTTCAACCATACCAAAATTATCAAATTCTGATAGCAATTTGTTCCTCAAATCATCATTTTACATTTTGAAAGATTTCTTCAAAATTTCCATTTTTTCACTTTGATTCTCACCATTTTGATGTTAAATGTAAAATAAAATCATGAAGTATACATAAAAATTGAACAAGGCACTTACCCAATTATTTTAGACGAAGTTCCTCTCTCAAAATCACCCACTCTCGGAATTAGGATTCAAAAATATCACAAAATAAAGCAAAAACCCGAATTACACAGCTGAAAAGAAGTTGTAGATGTTGCATTTGTGATCCCTCACAAAAATGAAGAACACTTCGCAATTGCGAATAAGAACAGGTCTGGAAAATTTAGTAATTGCAGCAAAATGTTCGCAATTGCGATTAAAATGTTCGCAATTGCGACTACACCAGAATGCAGCAGTCTCCCCGACGTGGAAATGAACATATCTCTGTCATACAATGTCAAAATTCGACAATTATTTTTGCTATGGCTCCATAATTACGATACAGATCTAATCATTTTCTTAATGTAGAACCATTTATGGTTGAAGAACTGATGCCACATAAAAACAAGGGCAACACAACCTAAACCTATCTGAAACCCACCCAGGCCACTCTTGATCTCGTTCGAACATAAAAACAAGTCCCTTAGCACTACACGGACCTACTCGAGGCTTCAAATCACATCAAATATCGTCTAAATAATCACACCTCAAATCAAATTTAATGAACTTATGAACTTTCAACTTCTACAGCACACATCGAATTATATCAAATTTACCCGGAATGACGTCAAATTTTGTATGCAAGTCCCAAATGACATAGCGGATCTATTTCAACTCTCGAAATCACATTCCGACCCCAATATCACCAAAGTCAACCTCAGTCAAACCTCTCAACCTTCCAAACCTTCAACATTCCAATTTCAGACGCACGCCTAAGTCAAAAATCACCATACAAAGCCATTGGAATCATCAAAATTCCATTTCGGAGATGTCTACATAAAAGTCAAAACTCCGATCAACTCTAACCACTTAAGCTTCTAGAACAAGAATCCTTCTTCCAGATTGACACTAAATCATCCGAAAACCGAACTAGACCACACACGCAGGTCATAACACATAATACGAAGCTAGTCGAGACCTTATGCCATCGAACAGGAAGCTAATTCTCAAAATGGCTAGCGGGGTTGTTACATCCTCCCCCTCTTAAACAAACGTTCGTCCTCGAACGTGCCAAGAGTCGGCCAGAAGTCATCAAATCACTGAATGTATTCATCCTTTATACACCCGCAGCTGATCCCACGTCACCCGAATCCACGTAGGCCGACAACACCAGATCAACTGAAGATTATCCCTTCCACCCACACTGATAACCTTAGAACCACATTTCTCAACATCTAATCATTCCCAAAAGACCCGGTTCCCACATCAACACAAGGTACCAACCTCAACCAGCTGCCAAAAATTTATGCCTACACCCACAAAGCACAACAACACGGCGTAACACATCACACATATGCCCTAAGCAACATCTCCAATCACAATAGCTGCCCGTAATCAAATCCAGTACCACCAATTAACCTCATATCCATTAGAACCCTATTTCAATTTCCACAACACTGACAACGATGCAATAAATGTGATGACCTCATAATAATTCACCCGAATCAACAAGTCACATCTAACGCCACCTAAGCATACACCTCGCAAGCTAAAATCGAATAAGCATAACACGAATATGACTGAACATGCAAGGAAACACACGAAAGAACTTTCAAGCGAGCCCGAAAGGCACAACTCCCTATTCGTACCATACTACGATTCAATTCCACAAGGAAGAATCAAAACATATGAAGAAATCTAAAGGATCTCATCCTGATATAACTCCACAGCGGCATGCAACCCGGTTCAAATACCTTAAATCACATGAAACCGCGAGGGTCTCACCCTCAACTCTGAATCACAAGTAGAGTACACATAAAACCAACCGAAACCGTCCACTATTTCAACTCTGCCAGCAAAATCACAATAGATACTGAACTCCCACATTGGTAGAACATTTAAGCCACAAACCCACCACCTATAAATCACATCAAAACTACCAAAATAGGGAATAGAAAGTCACTCCTAGTCTCATAGTTCTCAATAATGCATAAAATCAAAACGGTAGACATAAGCTAGCACTATAGAATCTCCCAAAAGAGGTAAACACATAAGCAGTGTATTAAATAATGAATATATCCCACACGTGAAAAAAATAGGAGGACTCACCCCGATAAGCAGAACCGAAACAAAATATGAATGATGCTCCTCTATCACAAATCAAAACCGTACATGTACGACAACATCTGGTGCAGCAGCGTCAGACCTACTGTAGGAAACATATCAATGGGTCGGGCCTCCCCCTCTTGTGCACCTCTACTCGCCTGACTTGTACACCAAGCTAGGGGTGCAGGGGCATCAAAAGCTGGAACTGAACTCATAGCCCGAATACCCCGCTGTGACACATCTATCCGGAGTTTGGGACAATCTCTCACCATGTGGCTAATATCCCCACACTCGAAGCAACCTTTCTGCTAATGTGGCTGTCGAAATTGTGTGATATGGGTACTCTGAGACCCATGGGCACCTGGAACATCGTGCGAAGCCTAAAACACAAACTGAACCGGCTGACCCACAAAAGCTCTACCATGTTGTACCCCATCACTAAAATAAGGACCAGTAGATCTCTCTGATCTGTGAGGCCTCCTAGCCTCCCTGTCCTCTGTCTCTTGACCTGCTTGTCCTCTCTCCTGGCCCCTCCTGCCCTCTCTCTTATGGCCCCATCTGTCCTCTCTCTATTGGTCTCATATGCCCTCTAATCGGTGAACGATCTCTACCACCTACTAAAATGGGACATCAGACCCTAACTCCCAAGCCATGCCGAACTAATATTATGTCTAAGCTCCTCAATTAACCTACCGACTCTCTCTCTCTCTCTAGTTCTAGTGACCAAAGTAGGTGCATGTCTGGAAAAATAACTAAATCTAACGGCATACTCTGACACTAACATAGTGCCCTGGCGAAGATGTTCAAACTTCGCATGCCATGCATCCCGAAGGGTCTGAGGGACAAGCTCTCTCAGGAACATCTCTGAAAATTAAGCCCATGAAAGTGAAGTTGCATCCACCGTGCTACCCAATTCATATGCTCGCCATAACTGATTTGCCGCTCCCTTAAGCTGGAACGTAGTGAAAGCAACCCCACTCATCTCCACAATGCCCATAGCGTAGAGAAAGCATTGCACTCCTCTAGAAAACCATGTGCACCCTCTGAAGTCAAACCACTAAAAGTAGGAGGGTGATACTTCATGAACCTCGGAAGTCTATGCTAATCTTCCTTAGATGTTGCTTCCTTAACCACGGGATAAACTCGAACCTCAGGCTGTGTCGCCATGACACCTAGAACCTGACCAACATTGACTCGTTGCTCCGGAGTACGGGCGGTGGGAGTCTGGGTTCCTCCCCCGATCTGTGAAGTAGCACGTGCAACGGGAATCAACCCTGCATGAGCCAATGTACCAAACATGCTCAGGAATAGTGCTAAAGTCTCCTGAAGTTCGAGGGTAACAACAGGCACTTCTGGCACCTGTCCCCCAACCGGAGCTACTAGCGGCTCCTCTACTGCTGCTCTAGTAGGTGCCTTAGGTGCGGCACGTGCTCCTCTTAGGCCTCTGCCCCTGCCCGTGCCCTTTTCCCTACCCCTGCCTCTAGCTATACCTGCTCCGGAGGCAGTATCATTAGTAACTACAGCTTGTGTCCTCACCATCTATAAGAGAATAGAATGATAAAAGCTCAAACTTTGATATTAGTAAACTCGCACGATAGGAATGAAAGAAGGGAAATTTTCCTAATAGTTGCGTAGCCTCTGGAAGCTAAGTATAGATGTCTCCCAACTGATCCGCAAGACTTTGCTAAACTCGCTTATGAATTGGAGCACCTATGAACCTAGAGCTCTGATACCAACTTGTCACGATCCCATATTTAACCATATTTAACTAACAACTGACCAATATGAAATAAGAAATTTCCATACAAAACTTATAATCCCAAAACCTGTAGTACAAGTCATGAGCTCTACACAGCTTGCTAGAGAAAACTCAAAATACAACTGCCTCAAAATAGAGATAAAATAGTGCAAGTACGATATAAGAAGGTGACTCCGAAGACTGCAAATGGTGTAGCATGTTTACCTTGAGTCTCCACAGCAAGATCCGAACATCTAGCTAGCGATCGACTGACTCTGAAATACCAGTATCTGCACAAAAATATGCAGAAGCACAGTATGAGTACACCACAGAGGCACCCAGTAAGTATCAAGACTAACCTCAGTGGAGTAACGACGAGGGAAAGTCAAGACACCTACAGAACAAAATAACCTGGACAATTATAGGTGTAGAACTAATAGAGTACGATATCTCTACAAAGCTACGCATAATTACAACAATAATACGATACTTGTAGTAGGAAATAGAAACAAAAATTAACAATGGGACGCAACAAGTAATAAACACAGTATAGTAAGCTGAACACAGTTTAAATCCGGTGAAAACAAATAAAGTAAAGACAAGTAACAACTCGATAAGAATAAAATCTTTCACACAAGGTTGATCCACAAAATCTCCACAAGGTACCAACCTCAAAATAATCACAATTCATGGGTCCCAATTCATGAACCCTAATCACTTAGCATCTTGTGCCCTCGTCACGACTGTTAATTGCACAGATGACTTGCTTGCCAATAGAACAATTCTCACATACAAGGAAAGTAGACGAGGCTATGTATGATTGATCAATAATATCAGGATCCATCTTCTTAAACTGATAGGGGTTGTTAGTTACACGTATGCTTGTGAAAGTGTTCTATCACAGTGCAGGCCAACGAGTAAGAGTAAAGAAAATGAACGGTATATAACAAACAATTCCCCCGATTTTGCACAGGTAAAACTCACACAAGTTAGGCACGCCCTGACACAAATATCAACAACAACAATGCTCCCAGGCCATCACAGTTCATCACAAATCAATCCCCGACATAGCCCAACTTGTCTCGCCACGTGCATATCAATAGAGTAAATGCACGCCTTGTCTCGTGCACGTGCATATAAATATTCCCACCTTGTCTCGCCACATGCGTAAACACACAGATACAGCCCGCCTTTTGACGCCACATGTGCAACATCAATAATAACAATAGCACGGTAGAAACCTTGTTCAAACACCCCAACAAACTCTCCCAACAATATAACGTGTCAAAAACACAACAACACAATATAATGACCTTGGCAACATGTGCCCATATTCCACAATATTTCCTCTAAACAGTGTTAATACCACCACCATGCATAGCCCTCGGCTCAACGAACTGAACACAACAACAACAACAACAACAACAACAACACGAGAATACGGCAAGTAAACCAACTCAAGAGATTTGAAACACAAAGAAGCGATAGAACTAGATCACAAAGAATAAACACAATATAGAATACTAGTCTCAATAAGAATAGCTAAACGAGGAAGAAATAATATGTAACAAATGATTCCAAAAAAGTATAATTCGACAACAAGGGAGATAGCATGTGTCAATAAATCCAAATAAGGATAAGTCAACTATGATAACGGATAACTAAAATTCACTTAGGGTTGAGAAATTACGAAAGAGATACAAGAAATTCAATTAAGGATAAGCAACTTACGGAAAGGACAATAGTAACCTCAATTAAGGATAGACAATTACAGAAGCGATAATAATAATTTAAATTACGGATAAACAATTAGGAAAGGATAGCATGGCAATCAAAAGGCAACACTTCAGTTGAGGCACACAAGAGTCAAATTGGTAATAAAAGTAGAACAAGAAGCAATTAATTTCAATTAACACATGTGGAGGTGAAACTAGTAAATGGGGACCTTAACATAACCTAACAACTTCATATCTGATGAAGATAACAACCTAAGAGCCCAAGATGGTCAACATTCCACAAATAAGCCCGAGCACGTACTCATCACCATGCGTACACGGACTTCACATGACTCAATTAGATCCAAAGACTCAAATTCTAAGGGGTAGTTGATGACGTCCAAATCCACTACTAAAAAGTAATAGACACGGTCGCATGCAATATAATTTACCCAACTATGAGTCGGGGTCGAATCCCACAGAGAACAATGTGTAGGCGATTAGGAATGTAAGAAAATTATCGCTTATCGCGCAATGCCAAACAATAAGAATTTGGTTTTGAAAATGTTTTATATCTAAATGCGAAAATGTAAACTAACCTAGAAAGCAAGTAAAATGATCAATGGCTACAAGTATGGTTGCATCGGGAATTACACTCAAGTAACGATCCAATGTATTTCATGATTTTACAAATATGAGCGAGTTTATGTTAATTAGCCACGGATAATAATTCTTAATTAGCTTCTTCCGAAGACTAACAAGACTTCCTAATTGAATTATCCCTAAAACAATTAGAAGATTAAGCACACCCGGAATGGCTACAAGTAGTTCAATCCTATCCCTAGGTATAATCTATAAAATGAGGGTTAACGCCTCAAGTTCTTGTTAATTAATCTTTGCCAACCCCAAATTATCTTTTCCAAAATTAATTCGGAGTTAATGGGCGAGTCCTAGGGTTAGCTAATCCCTTTGGAAACATTAAAGAACAAGAATAATTAAAATAACAATAACTCACTTCATAAAAGAATAAAAATCATTCAATACATAAGCACAACAAGGTATTTAATCCACACTTTAAATATGAGTATTTCCATAAACAAGATTCAAGTGTTGGAAATAAATACTACACACTTAGATATTCAATACAAAGCAAGGAAATGAAAAAATAAACATAAATGGGTAAGAAATCCTTAACCACAAGCTTCAAATCTTCAAGACCCAAGTGTGTGTGCAAAACCCTATCTTCAATACTTGTTCTCTCTAGCTCTATAAACTAAAAATATGCCAAAGATATGCCAAAGATATGCCAAAAGATATGCCAAAGATCTCTTACAAATGAGCTGATTTGGGTATTAAACGGTTTGGGGTAAAAAATGTGAAATTCCAAAATTGCCCAGTTTTCACGCCTAGTTCTTCATCGCGTTCGCGTTAACAGCTTCGCGTTCGCGAAGGTTTGATATTCCGATCTTACGCGTCCGCTCTTGGACCTACACGTTCACGAAGCTTTGGGTCTGGAAGCTATGCGTTCGCGTTCAGGTATACGCTTTCGCAAAGTTTTGGATTTTGAACCATCGCGTTCGCGTTTGTCCCTTCACCTTCGCGTAGGTTAGGTTTCCAGCTCCTTCGCGTTGGCATTGTGCCTTCGCGTTCGCCAAGGGCAAATCACTGGCAGGCATCATTTTGTTTATTTTAGCTCCTCTTGATCTGTTTTCACTTGGTTTCTCCCCCCTTTACTTCTAAATCACTTAGAACCTGTAAAATGGAAGTAAACGACATTAAGCACACGATTTTATCACTTAAACATAGCAAAAAGTATAGGTTTAAAGGCAAGATAAGCTGGTAAAATACCAACTTATCAGTAGATTTCCCTACACAAAGTTAGGCAAGATACTTACCTCAAAGTGGCCCTCTCAAGTGAAACAACCTCTGGACGGTTATAATTTAGCCAAAATAACCTCAATCCATAAATAGACCTCATAGAAAAATATTCCGGATAATAAAGCTTCGATATTTAAGAACAACTATAAAGTCAACCAAAAAGTCAACCTCCGGACCCGCACATCAGAACCGGATAAAATTTAGAAAACCTGAACACCCTTTGTGATACGAGTTCAACCATACCAAAATTATCAAATTTGGATACCAATTGGTCCAGCAAATCATCATTTTATATTTTGAAAGATTTCTTCAAAAGTTTCCATTTTTTTCACTTTGATTCTCTCCATTTTAATGTTAAAACTCAAATAAATTCATGAAATATACATAAATATTTAACAAGGGCACTTACCCAAAGGTCTTAGGTGGAATTCCTCTCCCAAAATTGCCACTCTCGGACCTAGGGTTAAAAAATATCACAAAATGAAGCAAAAACCCGAATTACACAACTGAAAACAAGGTGCAGATGTCGCATTTGGATCCAGGGTTCGCAATTGCAAAAGCAAAGAAGCCTTCGCAATCGCGAACAAGAACAGGGCTAGAAAATGTGGCAATTGCAACAAAATGTTTGCAATTGGGGATGGGCATCGCAATTGCCATAAAAATTTCCAGTTGCGACTACACAAGAAACCAGTAGTCTGCCCGACACGAAAATGAGCATTTCTCTCTCATACAATGTCCAAATTCAACGATTCCTTTTGCTATGGATCTTTAATTACAATACGGATCTATTGATTCAATAAAGCTTGATTTTGGAGCTCATTTTCTTAATATAGATCCATTTATGCTCGACAAAACTATGCCAAAGAATAAAAAACAAGCGCATCGCTACCTAAACCTATCCAAAACTTACCAAGGCACTCGGGACCTCGTCCGAACATACAAAAAAGTGTTGTAACACTACTCCTTACTCGAGGCCTCAAATCACATCAAATAACGTGTAAATAATCACATCTCAAATCGAACTTAATGAATTTATGAACTTTCAACTTCTATAACTCGTGTCGAATCATATCAAATCAACCTAGAATGGCGTTAAATTTTTTATGCAAGTCCCAAGTGGCATAACGGAGCTAATCCAACTCTCGGATTTCCATTCTGACCTCGTTATCACCAAAGTCAGCTCTGGATCAAACCTCGCAACCTTCCAAACCTTTAACTTTTAAGTTTTCACCGAAATGCTTCAATTTACGCACGCCTAATTCCAAAATAACCATACAAATCTGTTGGAATCATCAAAATGCCATTTCGGAGTCGACTACACAAAAGTCAAAACTCTAGTCAACTCTTACCGCTTAAGCTTCTAAAATAAGAATCTTCTTCCAGATTGACCCTTGAATCATCCGAAAACCAAACTCGATCACACACGCACGTCATAACACATAATATGGAGCTACTGGAGACCTTGTTCCGTCAAACAGGATGGTAATTCTCAAAATGACCAGCAGGGTCGTTACGCTTCGTCATGTCATTTTTGACTCGTGTGAAAAATTTGAAGTTCATTTTGGATATATTTGATACATTTCAGCACGAGTTATAGAAATTGGAAATTTGAAAGTTTATGATTTTGATTCAAGGCGTGATTCATGATTTTTGATGTTGTTTGACGTCGTTTGAGGCTTCGACTGAGTTCGTATTGTATTTTGGGATGTGTTGGTGTATTTGGATAAGGCCCCAAGGACCTCTAGTGGATTTTAGATGGTTAACGTATTGATTTTTGGAGTTAAGGAAAAGATTGAAAATTTATGTTGCTGGTGCGATCGCTTCTGCGAAAGCTTGGTCGTAGAAGCGAGAGGAATTTCGCAGAAGCGACTGGAAGGTGGACAGGGCAGAGGTCACATGTGCCAATAAATTCCCGCACCTGCGTGATCGCAGATGCGACCAATGGAAGGCAGAAGCGGACTAAGGCAGCTGGTGTATTTCCACAGAAGCGAAGGGACGGGTGCGGGTGCGCCTTTGCAGGTGCGAATATTTGCCTGCAGATACGGATGGGGAGGCCTTAGAGGAAACCACAAAAGTGGAATTTTTTGCTGCACTTGCAGAACCGCCTAAGTGGTCATGTGACCATAGATGCGATGATTGCTCGGCAAAAGGCTTGTTTAAGTACGGTATTTGGCCCATTTTCTTACAATCTCTTTTGGTTTGAGCAATTTTGGAGAGCTTCAAGTGGAGGTTTTCATCATCAATGGCAAGGTAAGTTATTCCCAACTATTGTGAGTTAAAAAACGTGGAAATTTGTAGAAATTGTGGGATTTTGGTAGAAAACCTAGAATTTTGTATTTTTGGATTTTGACCCCGAAATTGGACATGAAATTTGGAATAAGTTATATAATTGAATTTGTGGTGATATGGGTAAATTTTATCTTCAAAAAATATCAAAATTCGGGCACCTGGGCCCGAGAGTTGACTTTGTTGACTTTTCGAGCTGAATTGGGAACTATTATGAATTGATTTATTATGAGTATGTTTTTGTTGGTTTGCACATTTTGTGACTAGCTTTGGAGCGACGAGCATCGGTTTGAAGTGTTAGTGAGGCTTTGGAGCCGGTTATGGAACTTCGAAGCGAGGTATGTCTCATGTCTAACTCTGTGAGAGGGAAACTGCCCCTAGGTGATGTATTTGGCATGTGAAACTTGTAGCAGGGGCTATGTATGCAGAAGGTGATGAGAGTCCATACGTAGCTAGATTCATGTTATTGTCTGGGTAGACTTAGGTTCACACCATGCTATACTTGTACTATAAGGGTTATCTTTGCTCATTTAATTCCTTTATTTTGCATTACGACTTGAGACTAGACTTGCATAGAATGATATACTTACCATTGTAGGGATTTGGAGGGCTTCATGATTAGCCATGGAATAATTATACTCTCCTTAAGAATTTATCTTGTGTTGTGCATCATCAACGAAAAGCTTCCTTAAATTTCATAACTCAGACGTTTATTCGTGAGTGGGATCAAAGATCCCCCAAAGCTTCTTATTATAATGGGATCGGGCCGTCCGCCTTGGCAGTGTAATAGATACATCTATCGTTCGTGCCGTTCAACCCTCGGCAGTGCTCACACTTTTTATGGGATCGGGCTTTTTGCCTCGGCAGGATGATGTACCACACTCTCATGGGAGAGCGCCGATCACCTCATCAATATAATAGATGTATCTATGGTTATGTACCAGATTATGATGGGATCGGTCCATACGCCTCGGCATTTCTATAAAATACTCCTATGGAATCATGTGTAATATTTGTTAAGAGGCAAGTATGCCTAGGAATTTTCCTGATTTTAATTATGACGATCTATCTGGTGAGGTCCATTATATATATATTCTCTGAATGAGGAGGTAACTGTTAATCGAGATTTTTAGTGGCTATCGAGAGGAGGATTATTGTAGCACGTATTTACACTTGTTTATTTTGTTTGTTTACTCTACCCCATATCTGTTTACTTCTTATTGTAACTGTCTTATTGGACCACTAGTAAGTGTCAATGTTAACCCCTCCTCACTAGTTCTCTGGGGTTAGGCTAAAAACTTACTGGGTACGCATTGATTTACGTACTCATACTACACTTATTGCACATTTTGTGTAGGTACATATATGTCCGGTGGTCTTTTCGGTGCAGAGACACGGCTATTACGAGGACATACGGTGAGATGCATTCCATGTAACGATCCGCAGCATACAGAGTCTCCATTGGAGTTATTTACATTCTCCTGTCTAATTTGTATTCTAGGCAGATGTTGTATTTTGTCATATTTCCAGATGCTCATGCACTTGTGACACCGGGTTTTGGGGTTTCTTACGGGTTGTTCATTATTGTAGTTCGTGTAAATATTATCATTTACCCTGTAAATTATATTTCATACTATTTAATTAATGAAAATTATGATTTCAAAATACTAAAATGAATAATTATGTTAGTCATTAACTTTTGGCTTGCCTGACAGCGGTGTTAGGCGCCATCACGATCTTTAGTGGATTTTGGGTCGTGACAGCTTGGTATCTGAATGTTAGGTTCACTTAGGTCTGATGAGTCATGATCAAGTCTAGTAGAGTCTTGCGGATCGGTAAAGAAACGTTTGCACTTATCTTCGAGAGGCTACAAGGTTGTTAGGAGCATTTCCCTTCTTAATTCCTCATCGTGCCATTTGATTCCTGTGAGGCTTATGCCTTTATTTCCGTCGTACTCATTCTTATATGAAGTTCAGCACTCGTGTCAATTGGTCATCGAGGATTTGAAATGGTACTACAGACACAGAGCAGGATGCTTCTCTCGCGTATTAGAGTACGTTAGTATTGTCTTCCTGTTGAAGGGTGTTCTGTCAATTCCTCCTGGTATCAGTATGGCCTATGGTTTTGAGGTTGGGCACTGATTGTTATGATGATTCGTACGCTGCTATAACACAGTGTTGGTGTAACGGTAGGGTTTTTATTTATGGATCGCGACACTGAATCAATTGAAAGGAGGATTTCTCAGCCCACGGCTTAGAGGTTTAACATTTAATTCCGATGGAGGAAAGGAAATCAGACTATGTATGTCCATGCCTTGGTTGATGAAATGAAGAGGCTAGGTATTTTCGAGCATGCTGGTATTCTCATTTCTGATATGGTGTCGTCGTCCTTGTTTGAACACATTAAGGTTCGCCGGTGTTATGGTCTTCTTCAATTTCCCTTCGGGGCAGGGTGTTGTGAAATGGTGTCTGAGAAACGGTTGTCAGAGATTGCAGAGTGTAGCAATTTTGGAATCAAATTGGTTTTTCTAATGTTGATGGCTTGAGAAATTTGATCTTCAAGGAAGCTTAGAGTTGGTAGCAATTTATCAGTTCAGGTGCTACAAAGATGGATTTTGATATGATGCAACATTTTGGTAACTTCGGATTCGTAGAGGAATTATTAGAATCAGTGTACCAGCTGAAGATACTAATGTGCACACAAGGAGGGTATGAGATGGTTCGTGGGTTTTGAGACAACGTGGTCTCATAAATAGGGTCACTCAGAATGAGTGCGGATTGAGTTCGTTATATTTTGAATGGAGCTGTTATTATTTCTAAGGCAAGTCCGGGGTATATTAGAAGAAGTTGGTTCGGTTAGAATCGGTTGAATCGGCATGATGGTGGAAACAATCAGTTCCTTCAGCGTGCTAAGTTATACATGTGATTGGTGGAGGTACGTGCGAGGCTTGACGGGCACCGTAATTTGATTTATTTGAGGCATTCGATTATTATTGCCTGTTATATGTAGATGGATCCTGGAAAAGTTATGGTGCTTTAGACCACAACTTGAGGTTTGCCTTTTTTACGGTTATGGGAATTCAATCGCGAGTTGTAATGGTTCTCCTGAAATGAGTTAAGTGAACGGTTTTTATATGATGAAGTGTTTATTATATTAGTGGTTTAGGAGTTATATTGATGTTCTTGTACTCTCTCGTAATGGCATGTTAGGTGCAGTCAGCGGTATGGGAATTGGAAGTTGAGGATCAAAGTTGTGCTTCCGTGCTGGCAAGAATGTTACGAGCTCGGATGAGCAGGAAAGAGTACAAATGTTTAGAGTAAGCTGGTATTTTCTTTAGCATCACCTGAGAATGGTGTCCTGTGTAATGGGCTTCTTGTACTGATTTACAGATTTTCGATATGCTTTATAACATTAATATGACCGGTGATATGGATATGCATACTTTTCTACCTGGTGCGAAAGGTCGTGGGAGTGTATCCCATGGGAAGATTGTATAAGTGTGACATGTAGTCACTTGATTGATTAAATATTGAAACAGAGTATGGAGATTGTGGTACTAACGCTAATGCGAGTGATAAGGCCTGTAAGGCATTCTATTCCTCGGGTTGTGGACCGTGTGAGTTTGTTCCGAATTTGACGGTTGTTCTTATGTGTCATGGGAAAAAGGTTATTGTGGATCCTTGAAAGGTTATTAACCTAGTACGGTACGATCAGAATCGGTTTGAGGTCCGTGGATGGGTCTAAATGTTAATGTGTGCTCTATGTCAGGCCGGATGTTTTCATTTTAGCATAGCGTTGCTTAAGGAGGAGTCTTCGAGATCTGGATGTTATTTCCATCATCAGCTATTCCGTGTAATCTCTATTGTGCCACGTGGGTTGTGAGACAGTTTGATTATTCACACACATATTAAGGTCCTATATAGTTTGTGGTGTTGGGAGAGCGGGGTGGCTCTCGAGATGCAGCTCATTTATTGGACCTTGGTTGTGCTTGGGTTCGTAGCATACGGCACTATCTGTCCCCCCAGAATTTGTAATGTGCACTTGGCGTGCTCGTGGCCGATATTCAGGCATTTAGTAAGTATGACCATTACGGCTTGATGTGTGTATTTTATTCTTGATTTATATGTGCGGATCAGGTGGCACGCCACCACGAGTATGTTGTCTGGATCAGGTCGCACGCCGCAATGGTATCATGGTTGGATCGGTTGCACACTGCAATAGTATCACGTGTGGATAGGGTTGCACGCCGCAACAGTGAGATGTTAAGTACAGTTCCCTGTATCTATTCTTGTGTGTTTTGCTTCTCATTCTCTTAGAAGGATTCGTAACATCTTTCCGGTTATTTTATTAGTTACGTGGGCTGGGTAATTTTTTATAGAGTTTGACGCGCCCCTTTTCTCACGATATTGGGTTTCGACATCTGACAACTCTTTGAAAGAGAAGAGCCTCCACCTAATGATTTCTTAGGGTGCGTTAGGGCACCAATTTACAAATAACTCTATTTTACTAGTCAACATCACCAAAGATTGGATAAGGGCTCAAATTACCTCAAAGAGAAGGTATTAGGCACTATTCGAGGTCCACAACTATGGGTCCCGGCCAAACTTAAGGCTATGTGGATTAGGCAATTATGCTAGGTGATCAAATAATCAAAAAGGTATAAAACAAATCGAAGAGTTTTATTATAACACATGTGAATTGGTACAAATCTTAGTACCACTATAAGGATACAACTACTTAGGTCTAATGGCAAATATATAAAGGTAGGGGGGTGTCCTATGTTTTTTAGGCTAAAGGATCACCCCGTGCAACATAAGTAATACTTCGCAACTCCTTTTGGAGAGGAGTTGCTCATATTATTCAACGATCACAGACTATCATCTCCTACTATGCAATTACTATGTTGAAGTTGTTTACCTAAAGCGTTCTAGTTCAATACTATGTCATGCCCAATGCGTGTGGTACCATCCCATGCCTATGATGCATGAGGCTTTCGACCTACTATTTTGGTGGTTCTAGACTTTACTTAAGTTACTCAAAAATGATAAAACCAAGCAACATCCAAAACAGGTAGGGCTTCACGTTAAGACAATGAAGGCCCGAGTTAGCCTCCACATATTACAACAAATGCAAGCAGGCAGACTCCATATTATATATTGGCGGTTTCAGGTTTGAGATGTCATTTTAAACCTTTAGACATGGTTTCTAAATGACCACACAGTTTAAGGAAGTCTCATGGAAGTGTTGCTATTTAGATTATCAGCGCAAGGGGCAGTGATAGCCATTGAAAAAACTAAGAATTACTCTCGTTTGATGATTTGTAAGCGAATAGCAGTGTTTATAGCTAAGTTCTAATAATTGGCAGATTTATCGCTTATTCCTATAGGCATGTTATCTAGGTGAGCAGAGTAATAAGACAATAGAAACAATCGATTAGTTAATTAATCGAAGCCCTATGACATAGTATCTAGATGAGGATTAGCAAAGCATAAATTGATATAATCCTATAGGCATGTTATCTAGTAAGCACACTGCAGTTGCACAAGTTGAGTGAATAGTTATTGACGCTTGATTCCTTTAGTCATGCTATCTAGTAACGCATAAAAGTAGACATGGGAACAAGTAAAGTACTTAAAAACTCATGCTTCTGATTGTAAAATAGGTTGAGTGAGTGTGTGATTCCCTATAGGCATGGTTTTTACTAGTATACAATACATGAAAACCAGATAGCATGTATGGCATGTTGGATAAAATAGCAAGTAGATTACATAGACCCTATAGGCAAGTTTTCTACCCCTTTTATGCCAAACATTAGAATATACTCATTTCCCCAACTTCACTAACAACCCAATTGTTTGTTTATAAATTATTACAAGCCACAGAAGGAATGAAAAGAAACTTCAGAATAACAATATCTAAATGATTACAGGCTCGAGTAGAGTAGGCCCAAAGGAGATAACCCAGGACTGCCTAGGCCTTCAATAGGCTTACTCTTCGCGCCAGCAACAAACTCAGGCCCAAACTTGACTCGAATATCAATTACAAACTCATGCATTGATCCATACCAAGCAAAGGTAGAGAATTTGCACATTCAATAAGGGAAAATGAACAACATAATCCAACCACTAATTACTAAATTGGTTAAGAATAATTCTAAATCCACACACTCAACTCTTATAGATATTAATAGTTATAAACCAAAGTCACACTTATAAGACAATGTTAAATGGAAAGTACATGAGACATATATGAGGCAAGTTTGTATTTGCAAAAATGTTTGATGCGACATTGTTTAGCAACACGAATTAGCAGGTGATTCCTCATACAGTTTCAAAATAAAATGATTAAGAACCAACCAAAAGGTCTTCAAATGTCAATCTAGTATAATTATAGTCAGGAAGCAAGTAGAGTACAATCTTTTACATGAATGTTCTAACATGACAATTCTAATGAGAATAGGGTCACAAACAGCATATCAACATACTAGTGGTACAACTTGGCCAACATCATGAAACTTGACATGATGGGAATTGATCATATCACAAAGGCTTTAAAAAAACTTATGGCATATGAAAAGGGTAGATTAGCTACACTTTAACATGTTAATTGACCATACATAAGAGAGGAAAGGGGATTGTCTTAGATAATGCTAAAGATCAGGATTACAAATAGTAGGGAAACATGTTTAGGCTAGATCTTAAGGCAGCATGAGATCCATATAGTTGTGGCCAGTTTTCAAAGAATAGTTGATTAAACACAAGACTCAACACAAAGGAATTCACTCAAAGCAAAGAGATGGTTTCTTAAGAGTTTCAATATAAGACCCAAAGTGAGGCATGAAAGGGTCTCTATAACAAACAATAGGTAATCCTATAATAGGCATGCATTGAAACTCAAAGCTCAAACATGTTCAGATGCTTGGAAAAAACATAGAGATACAGAAGTGATTTCAGAGGAAAACAAGAAAACTAACATAGAAGTGCAGGATATAGTGAAGAACACATATTAGTCCAACACAAACTAAGAATAAGCTGGAATCTATCTCAAGTGCTAAAAATCCATCCAACTATTAAAGAACATAGAATTACAAGGGAGTGTAAAACGATATCATGCAGTAAAGTATCAGGGATTCGTAACTTACAATGGAACTAAATCATCCTCACATAATTTAAACGGCCTTAATATCTAGAACAGAAGAAAAATAGTAAACATTGCAAGAGTTAAAGGCACTAACCAGTAGCGAAATTAAACAGACAAAAGAATAAGGAGTTTAGAATGCTAGTAGCAAGAACCGCAGATCTTCGATGTCTCATAGTTCACAAGAGCCTCGTAAGGGCCCCGAGCAGTGCTTGCACCGGATGAGGTAGAAAATATTATGGCATTGGCTTTCAGCCAGCCGAAGACCCAAGTGTTTCAGAGAAGATGAATGAGTGAGGAAAATATATCGTACCAGATTCAAACGAACAAACAAGGAAAATTACCAGTCAAACACAAGAAAGTAAAGAATATCACATAAAATCAGTGTGGTAGCCAAAAAGGAGAGAAATCAAACTCCAAACCCTAAATAGGGTTCGGTACTAAAAATCGGTCAATTAGCATGAAGAATCAAGCCCCTCTTCATGTATATGGACGAAATATCATCCAAATCTCCAAGGTTGAGGTCGATTCTAGTCAGATATAGAGAAGGTACGTGCAAAAAAATGGGAAGTACCTAAGTAATGCCATAAATGCGTGACGAGTAGTGAAGAAACACAGATATAGTAAGCAAATAATGGTGGAATCCCATTATCAGTGGAATTAGGAGAGGGATTGGAAAGGGCGGCTGTTAGGGTTTCTTCAAAGAGAGGGGGAGAGTTGAGAGAATACAAAGTCAGCCATCTCAGGGAATATGGATTAGGGTTTGGGTGGGGTAATTACGAGGGTGTAGGGTTTTATCATGGGCCGTTGATCATCTGAGATAAACGACCAAGATCGAAGGGCGACGAGGCATGTTAGGAGAACCGGTCATCTGATTTTGGGTTGGGGCAGAATGGGCTATGATTTGGGGTGGATTGGGCTGTTGATAGCCCTAACTTAGCCTTGAATTGGCTATTGATTAAATAATGCGAAATTGATTAAAAAATAATTTGTAAAAGAGATTAATAAATAAAAAAAATCATTTATTTAGTAAAATTATTTATAAAACATATCTTGACATTATAAAAATAAGAAAATGCCATTCCCCAAATAATGCAATAAGTATTACTATGCATACAATATAGGCTATTGTTGCAAAATTATGTGAATAGCTTAAGAAATGCAAACATAATTATGTGAAACTGACTAACATGCAAGAGCAAATGAGAGATCCTAGTGGAGATGAATCCTTTGTAGCTGAAGAGAAAGAAACGAAAAAACAACCGGAGAAATGGCTAAGAGTAGAGGAAAGCATTATGAGACAGAAATCAAGAGTAAAATGACTAAAGCTAGGTGATGCCAACACAGCATACTTCTTTGCAAATATGAAAAACAGATACAGCCAAAACAAGATTAGAAGTCTAACAAAAGGAAATGAGAGCATAGTGCAAACAAGGGAGGACATTGAGGAGGAGGTGGCAGGGTTTTATCAACAGTTATTGGGCTCTTCAGCAAGTTAGTTACCTGCTATTAATCCAGCAATTATGAGAGATGGTCCCAAGATGAACAGACAACAACAATTGCAACTAATTGCAGAAATCACAGAGGAAAAGATTTATTAGGCTCTAAAAGGTATTAATGATAATAAAGCCCCTGGGTGTGATGGATTTAATGCTCTATATTTCAAAAAGGCTTGGCCTGTAGTAGGAGATACAATAACAGGTGCAGTCATGAAATTTTTTACAAGCTCCAATATGTATCAGCCCATAAACTACACAAGAGTAACCCTTGTTCCTAAGGTGAAAAGTCCTTCTGAAATTACTGAGTACTGGCCAACATCATGCTGCACAATTCTATACAAGATTATATCAAAGATACTAACAAACAGACTACAAGGAGTGATGGATAGGCTGTTGGATAAGAGTCAGTCTGTATTTGTGCCTGGCAGACTGATAAGTGATAACATAATACTCAGTCATGAGTTAGTGAAAGGTTATGGCAGGAAAGGTATTTCTCCGAGATGTATGTTGAAGATAGACATGAAGAAGGCATATGATTCAGTGGAGTGGGGTTATCTAGAGCAAGTATTGACACACCTGCAGCTGCCAAGGAGATTTGTGCAATGGATTATGAGCTATGTTACAACAGTATCATACTCCATTATGATTAATGGGCAGCCTACAAATCCATTTCATGCTATAAAGGGATTGAGACAGGGAGATCCCCTATCTCCTTACCTATTGGTACTGGTTATGGAGTATTTGACAAGGTTGTTGAAGACTCTTAAAAAGGATCCTAACTTCAACTATCATCCTAAATGTGGCAAACTAAACATATTACAATTGAGCTTTGCTGATGACCTATTGCTATTCTATAGAGATGATGCCATTTCTGTTCAACTACTATTTCAGTGCTTCCACAATTCCCAAAGGCATCAGGACTAGAGGCAAATGCTGACAAAAGTTCCATATTCTTTGGTGGAGTACATGATGATCAGCAACAGAGGATATTACAAGACTTGGGGTTTGTCAAAGGAAATCTACCAGTTAGGTACTTGGGGATACCTCTAAGCTCTAAGAGGTTATAATTGATACAGTGCCAGCCCCTACTTGAGAAGATGTTAGGGAGAATCCAATCCTGGACAACAAAATTCCTTTCTTATGCAGGGAGAATTCAACTAATCAAGAGTGTGTTATTCTCTATTCAAGTATATTGTCTCAGGTGTTTGTGTTACCAAAGAAACTTATTCAATTTATTGAATGAATATGCAGAACATTCCTTTGGACTGGGGGTAGAAACATCAAGGAAAGCATTACTGTCATGGGACAACTTGTGCAAACCTAAAGCAGCTAGTGGTCTTAATCTGCTAGCTATAGAGGAATGGAATAAGGCAACCATATGTAAACTCCTTTGGAACCTGTGCAAGAAGAAGGATAGATTATGGGTGTAGTGGATACATGTGTATTATATGAAGCAGAATACACTGTGGGACACTGCACCAAAACAAGCCTCTTGGATAGTGCAGAAGATATTTAAAGCCAAACAATACTTTGAGGAAGTTGGCTATACAGAGGAGGATGTAGATGAGATTAACAACTTTTCTATCAAGAATATGTATGGAAACTGAGGGGAGAATTTGATAGAGTACCATGGAGGAAACTGATGCATAGCAGTATTGGAGTACCAAAATGGAACTTTATAGTCTACCTAGCCGCACAAAGTAGATTAATGACAAAAGACAGGATGAGGGGTTTGGGATATGTAGAGGATGTAACATGCTCTTGTGTAACAGTGAGGAAGAGACAGTGGATCATCTGTTTTTTAAATGTACCTTTGCAGCGAGAATATGTACAGGAATGCTACAATGGCAAGGGATTCAGAGGCAACCAATGATATGGGCAAATGAGCTTGAATGGGCAGGGAAGTACTACAAAGGTAGAAGCACAACAGCTGAGCTATATAAACTTGTACTGGCAGGAACACTGTATTTCGTATGGCAAGAATGAAATGGCAGGATCTTCAACAGACTTCAACGATCAGAATTCACCCTAAGTAGAGCAATTATGCAGGGTGTGCATGGAAGAGGAGAAAGCAAGCACAGGATACAAAGAAGATTACGGGAACTTAACTACTTTCCTAGTATATAAGGTTCATTCTATAGGTAGTAGTTAGATCAATCTATTCTTGTAATGTAGTTGATGAAGCCAGAAGTGGAGCTAAAATCTGGGATGTATGTCCAGATTAAGCTCGAGTATAATTTGTACATATTTGTTGAGAAATGAAGTAAAAATATTATGAAACACATATATGGATGCAATAAAATAAATTTGGATGATTACATCATCATAAAATAATTTAAATGGGTTATTAATAAAATTTTAAGCAATTAAATTGCACCAAAATTTATTTTAAAGCTCTAAAAATTGCTTGAAATTATGGAAAATACAGGTATAATTCTAAAAAAATAAATGATAATTCAAAACAACATTTTAAAATATATATACTATTTGAAAAATTGTGAGGGCAAAATTGGGTATCAACTGCTACCCTTCTTTACCCGAGAATGATGAAAGGGTTGTCGGGTAAACAAAATAATGACCAATTTTGGCCGAGTTGAATGGGGAATGATGTGATTAAAAAATGGGGGCCGAACCCTAGTTTCGGAGATGCCTATATATCCCTAGTGTTACGGGAATCAGGCCGTGTGTAGTTCTGGATCCAACGGCAAATGAAACCGATGGAGTTGTTATAAGAATGGCCGTATGTTTTGAAAAGGTCCTTTTGGGAAGGATGCTATTGCTAATAACAGGTGAATTTAGGTGGAGTCATGAATGCGAATTTGAAACGTTGCGGGTGTATGCGACGAATATTTGGACGATCGTAGAAAAGTAATCAATCACGGATCATCAGATACGTTTGAAGTAGTCAAACGATATGAACATTGTGAACAGAAACTGGAGCAAAGACTGCTCCCGTTTTGTAGAATGGCAACCTCCCGAATTACCTGCAAAACTTGAAACACGGTGCATGCAAATATATATGGGTTCTTGTTAAAAATTTAAACATGATGCAAATTCCCTTTGGACCGTGAAGGTTTTGTTTGGACGATGGGGATGATATCCTTAGACCATGACGTCCTGGACCATGAAGTGTATGATAAGGGATTCGCGGGCTATTAAATAGTGTCCTCGGGTCATGAGGATGGTGCTTCTGGACTATGACGCCTTCGAATAATGATGTGCAATTCTAGATCCTCAGGCCATGAAATGGTGTCTCCCGGCTATGAAGGTGATTCCTTCGGAGTATGATGCCTAGGACAAAATGGCGTTATTTCATCATATGAAATGCAAAGATATGATGCTTGGTCATATGCGAGGACAAGACAAGACAAGGCTTAGTCTTGTATGAGATGAGGGCAGTGCTTATCCCTATATGAAATAAAGGGCATAATGTTTAGCCTTATGTAGTGTAGTGGAGATAGTATTTAGTCTTATGCAAAGAATGGGAGACAATGCTTAGTCTCATCCAAAGAAAATGAAATGTTTAGCCTTATGCAATTTTGGGGGAAATGCCTAGCCTCATTCATGAAATGGAGACAATGTTTAGTCTCATGCAAAGAAAGGCAATGCTTAGCCTTATGCAATTAAAGAGGCAATGCTTAGTCTCATGCAAAGAAAGGCAATGCAAGCCTTATGCAATTAAGGAGGCAATGCTTAGCCTCATGCAGAAAATGGAGACAATGCTTAGTCTCATGTAAATAAAGGCAATGCTAATTAGCCTTATGTAATTACGGGGCAATGCTTAGCCTCATACAAAGCAAGGTAACACTTAGACTTATGCAATTACGGAGGCAATGCTTAGCCTCATGCAGGAAATGGAGACAATTCTTAGTCTTATGCAAAGAAAGGCAGTGCTTAGCCTTATGCAATTATGGATACTATGCTTAGCCTCATGCAGGAAATGGAGACAATGCTTAGTCACATGCTAGGAAAGCGAAGAATAGCTGTGAAAAGGGCAGAGTATTCTTAGCTTAGCTTTCGGCAACTTTTAGAGTGATTTACTGTGCGTATATACTTGCGAGTATTCTTGTTGTGTTCATTGTCCCTGCATTCGAAGGAAAATCGTGAGTTTCATGGGGAAGTTTGGTTTGTGATCTTGACTCCTTGCTTTGCCATTACTCCTATTTGAGGTTCTATTAGGGTCCCCCTTGGTAACATCTAGCTGTCATAGATACAATGTTTTCGAAAAATGTGTATGCATTTTTACAAATTATTTGTTGAAATATAGTTGTTTGAAATACAGGAGAGTGCGTGAGATCAAATAACTTAGATGAACCAGTGACTTTGAAGCATTTTAGAGACATTGCAACCTCCTTGCCTAAGAATTTTGAGGGTCCTCCTCAAAATTGTGCCCCAGATTAAGTGCATACTTCTGACAACACATTCCTTGACTATTCCAAACGTGATGAAATCGGGCAAACTCGAGATCTTGCCCCATTTTCTAATCATGGGTGAAATGAAGATTTTATTAAGATGTGACTGAATCCATAGGGTTGTCTACGTATCCCCTCTTAAACGGGAATCAAGTGAAGCGTAGTTCGGTTACATCTAATGGAAAATGCAAACAATGTTAAACATGGTATCTCTTGAATACGTCTGAATGGATAGGCTTTGGCCAAATTTTTCTGTCGATTTCTGCAAGTATAAGTGCTCATCCTGTTAGCACTCGATGAACCATGTAGGGACATTGCCATTTGGGTAAGAATTTCCCCTTGGCTTCATCTTGATGTGGAAAGATCCGCTTTAGTACCAATTACCCCGGTGCGAATTTCCTTGGTCTGAGCTTTTTGTTTAAAGCTCTTGACATTTTGTTCTGGTAGAGTTGACTATGACATACCGCATTTATTCTCTTTCCATTAATGAGAGCTAGTTGCTCGTATTGGCTTTGTACCCATTCTACATTGATGAGCTCAGTTTCTTGTATGAATCTTGAAGAAGAGATTTCGACATTGGCAGAAACAACCAATTCAATACCATAAACCAATAGATAGGGCGTTGCCCCAATTGATGTGCGAACTGTGGTACGATATCCTAGCAAAGAAAATGAAAGCTTCTCGTGCCATTGTTTGTGATTGTCTACCATTTTCCTCAATATTTTAGTGATGTTCTTGTTGGCGGCTTCTACAACTCTATTCATTTGCGACCTATATGTTTTTGAATTCTTATGCTTAATCTTAAAGGTTTCACACATAGACATCATCAAATCACTATTGAGATTGGCGGTGTTGTCAATGATGATTGACTCTGGTACTTCGAACCGACAAACAACCGGTCCCGAACAAAATCTACTACGACCTTCTTAGTTTTAACTTTATAAGATGTAGCTTCCACCATTTTGTGAAGTAGTCTGTGACCACTAGAATGAACCTATGCCCATTTGAGGCAGCGCGTTCGATTGGGCCGGTGACATCCGTACCCCAAGCAAAGAAAGGCCATGGTGAACTTGTTGCATTGCGTTTATTGGCTGGTACTCGTATCATGTCAGCATGTATCTAGCATTTGTGGCACTTCTGACCATACTTGATGCAGTCTGTCTCCATAGTCATCCACAAATATTCTGCTCTTAGTATTTTCTTGGCTAAGACGAAGCCATTCATGTGCGGCCCGCAAGTTCCGGCATGTATTTCCTCGAGCAATCTGGATGCCTCCTTAGCATCGATGCACCGTATTAACCCAGGTCAGGAGCCATTCTATACAGAATTCACCCGCTTTGAAAGAAATAGTTGGCTAACATTCGACGTGTGTGCTTCTGAGTATGGGTTGCGTGCTCTGGATACTCTCCCTTTGTCAAATAATCCTTGATGTCGTGGAACCACATATTTCCATCACTCATTTCTTTAACATGAGCACAACAAGCTGGCTGCTTATGAATTCCAATTGGGACGGGATCACTGAAGTTCTTGTCTAGGTGTTGTATCATGGAAGATAAAGTGGCCAATGCATTTGCGAACTCATTCTGAATTCTCGAAACATGTTTGAATTCTATATTTTTGAATCTCTTGATCAGCTCTTGTACACAGTGCAAATATGGCAATATTTTGGCGTTCTTTATGGCCCATTCCCCTAAAACCTGGTGTACTAAAAGATCTGAATCTCCGATTACCAGCAGCTCCTGAACATTCATGTCAATGGCCAACCGGAGTCCCAAGATGCAGGCCACATACTCCGCCATATTGTTAGTGCATGGAAACTTGAGTTTTGCGGATACCGGATAGTGTTGGCCGATTTCTGATACCATGACAGCTCTGATACCCATTCCTTTGAAGTTTGCAGCTTCGTCGAAGAACATTTTCCATCCATCATATGCCTCGGTGATTTCTTCTCCCACAAATGACACCTCCTCATCGGGAAAATATCTTTTTAATGGTTCGTATTCTCTGTCTACGAGATTCTCTGCCAGATGATCTGCCAATGCTTGCCCTTTGACCACTTTCTGAGTTACATAGACGATGTCGAACTCACTCGGTAATATTTGTCACTTTGATAACTTACCCTTAGGGATTGGTTCCTAAAAGATGTATTTGAATGGATCCATCCTCTATATGAGATATTTAGTGTATGCACAGAAATAATGCCTCCACTTTTGAGTTGTCCATGTCAAAGCACAGCAAGTGCGTTCTAGAAAATAGTACCTGGCTTCGTATGGTGTGAATTTCTTGCTCAGGTAATATATTTCTACTTCTTTCTTCCTGTCTCGTCATGTTGTCCCAAAACACAACCAAAAGCGTCGTCCAATACGGACAAATAATAGAGCAGAGGTCTTCCTAGCATTCTTCAGTCTAGCTTGTTGCAGCATCTTTCCTCAGTATCCTGAAGATCAGCCCACATATCACGGTTGATTGTGCTATGAAATGGCTGATGTAATTGAGACGCCCTAAGAAGCTCATCACATCATTCTTACTCTACGGAGGTGGCAAATCCTGGATAACTTTGACTTTTGATTGGTCTAATTCAATCCCTCGGCGACTGACGTTGAATCCTAACAATTTTCAAGCAGGGACTCCGAAGGCACACTTTGCATGATTCATATTTAGATTGTACCTTCTAAGCCGATCAAAGAATTTCTTCAAGCTTGCTATGTGATCTGTACTCTTTTTGGATTTGATGATAACATCATCCATGTACACCTCTATTTCCTTGTGTATCATGTCGTGGAAAATGGTTGTCATGGCTCTCATGTAGGTGGCTCCAGCATTCTTCAAACCAAATGTCATCATTTTGTAGCAGTATATTACACATGGTGTGATAAAGGCTATCTTTTCGGCATCCCATTCATCCATCCAGATCTGATGATATCTTTCGAAGAAATCCACAAAGGATTGCAGTTCATCTTGGCACAGTTGTCGATTAGTATGTGTATATTGGGCAATAGGAAATCATCTCAGGGACTCGCCGTGTTTAGATCTCGGTAATCAACACATACTCTGACTTTCCCATCTTTCTTAAGAACTGCACAATGTTGGCCAACCATGTCGGGTATTCAACCACTCTCAGAACCTTGGCTTTGATTTGCTAAGTGACTTCCTCTTTTATCTTTAAACTCATATCCGTCTTAAACCTTCTAAGCTTCTATTTTACTAGTGGACACGTGGGATTAGTGGGTAGCTTGTGAGCCACCACGGATGTGCTCAAAATAGTCATATCGTCGTAGGACCATGCAAAGATATCTTCATATTCTTTTAGGAATCTGATGTACTTTTCCTTCTCTGACGGTGATAGGTGGATGTTTATGCATGTTTCCTTAACCGTTTAGGAATCCCCTAAGTTAGCTGCCTCAGTTTCGTCCAAATTAGACTTTGGTTTCTTTTCAAAGTTTTCCACTTCTCTGACAATTTCCTCATATATTATATCATCTTGCAGATCCTCTAAATAACAATCCTTATGTTGCGTTGTCTCATTACATGTCACTGTCGTAGGTTCATCGAGATATGTGATAATAATGTTTTAAAGAAAAATGTAAAGAATAATAATAAATATGAAAAATAGTAATGCATTAATAAGATCATAAAACGTTAACAAGTGCGACTCCATGACACAAACAATGATTTCAAAACAAAATATTGAAAATGTCTCAAATGCTCAAAACTTTTTTTTTTTAAATAATTGATGATAATTTGCCAGGCTACCCAGGAACTCGACTGTCCCAAGATGGTGCAGCAGTCCAGTTCTTTAGAATAGCTCATTTCTCAATGGTATGAATGGTAAGGTCTTTCTCCTCCTCCTCCTCCTCGACTATCACACTGCAGTCCATATCTTCTTTATCTAGAAACAACTTCCTTATGCCAGCTAAGACTTCATCTTCCTCAGATTCCCACATCATGTCAGCTTGATGAAATATATGGTGTAGAGGTGGTACTGGTTGTTCCAGCGTATAATAAGGACCACGCCATGGCAGCAACCAATCCTGGTGTCTTGCCAAGTATATTCATATCCGAGCCCAAAAGTTGTGCCATAACGCTCTGTTGTCGAGTTTAGTGATCCCTTGAAGGTTTTAGCCGAGACCTTTGCCAAGTTCATATCCTATCCATAGCAGTATGCTTTCTTTCTGGTTGCTCCAGCATCGGTCTTTTTCAATTGTGTTGACGTGCTCAATATGATGGGTATGTTTCTCCACCCAGCTTCTTCCTATTATCAATGACTAGAACAGTCTGATTGGTGTAGATGAGATTACTTACATCTCCAAGAAAAATCACTTCCTGGTGATTCTATTCAAACTTCACAACTTGATGTAGAGTTGAAGCTACTGCCCCGGCGGCATATATCTACGATCGTCCCAACAATAGGTTGTAGGTAACAGATATGTCCAGCACCTGAAACTCAACATCAAACAGGGTAGGGCCCATCTGTAGGCTGAGAATGATTTCTCTAATGATGGCTCTTTGAGATCCAACAAACGCCTTCACATTCATGTTTCCCATCTATATCTCGTCCAGGCCTTTACCTAGTCTCTTCAGAGTAGTCAGTGGGCATATATTGAGACTTGAACCCCTATCTATCAGGACCCTGGTAATGAATTTATCCTCAAATTGCACTGTGATGTGTAGTGCCCTATTCTGACTTAGTCATTCTGGTGGTAATTCATCCTTATGAAAGGTGATTTTGTGGCTCTCCAATATCTTCCCGACCATATTATCCATCTCCCCACCAGTGATGTTGGTGGGTACATAAGCTTCACTCAGTACTTCAACAAGGCATTCCTGTGTGTGTCAGAATTTTGTAGTAGTGACAAGATGGATATCTGAGCGGGAGTTTTGTTCAAATGGTCAACAACAGAGAATTCTCTCGCTTGTACTTTTCTCCAAAGGTCATCAGTGCCCGTCTCACCAACAGGCAGCTTAGATGCAACTTCTATGCTTGTTCCCCCAGGTTCTCAGGTGTATAAGCTTTGCCAATTCCAGTCATGCCTTGCGCCGCACCTGTTTCCTCCATTTTTCCTTTTCCTTTTCTCCTTGCTTCCGCAACATAATCCCATAGGATAGCATCAGACCTGTAAGCTGGCGTGGGAGCTACCATCACAATGAAAGGTGTAGTTACCTCGACTTCAAATGGTGCTTGGTTTTGTATTACAACGGGCGTGAGGGTGACCAGAGATGTTTTAGGACTATCTCCCTCTCTAATGAGTTCGATTAACCACCCCGGATCCCATTCCTCATCAATCTCTATCACATTCGCTCCCTCAACTCTGTGACCTGGAAGAGGATTCTTACGAACATTGGGTGCAACTTCCTTTGCTTGTATGACCTTGGTGTCGATCAATGTCTAGATTTTGTCCTTCAGTGTGAGACACTCATCAACGGGATGACCCTTCATGCTTGAATGATAGGCACATGTTTTGTTGGGGTTAATCTGTTGAGAAGAATTCTCCATAGCAACTACCGGAATGGGAGTGACATAACCAGCAACCTTCAGTCTCTCATATGGTTGGTCTATGGGTTCAGCAATTGGGGTGTATTGTCTTGGTGGTCTGCGGCCAAAGTTTGGTTGTGGTTTTTCAAAATTTTGGCGGGCGGATGGTGGTGAGTGATAATATGCGGTTTGAGTGTTATAGGTGTGTTAGGTGGTTGCAGGTTGTTGGTATCTGGGGGTGACGGCCGGTATGATGAACTCACTGCTAGGAACCCATTCAAACATCCAATGTACTGCTCGTCTATCAGATTGCTGAAAAAATGCACTCAACTTACATCATTTCCAGGTTGTGCGAACCTGTCTAGGATAAATGTCATTTTCTTTGGGTGATGATGAGCTATGTAGTCATTCCACGACCGTCACAAAAGCTCTTAACGATATTCTCCCCTCTAAAAGTGTTCCAACTACCATACTTGCAGCAACAGATTACAACCCTTGAAGAGTCTGAATCCCTACTTGCACCGATCTAGAGCGTGGTACATTTTAGCTAGGATAATGGGGATGATGGTATAAGTTTGTCCCTCGATGCCTTCCATCAAAGTCCTCGCATAAACCCTGCGTCCAACCCAAAGAAGTAATGGCGAATTCATCACGATGAAGGCGATATGACTTACTATGCCTGTAACGCTCATAGAGAAATTCAAATGGGATGCATGATTTCTTTAAACAAAGAAAATCATCGATTTTCTTAAAACGTAGCATCTTTAGAAACTGTGAGGGGTGCGATTCTCTGGCACTTGTAATCCTGAACTATCCCATGGCAACATAGTGAAACCTCCTATTTCTTCTAGAAGGAGATTCGTTTCTATGTCACCAAAGCGGAAGACAACTCTTTTCTCGTCCCAGAACATGGTAGCAACCTCAATCAATGCCCTATTTGGTCGGATGTTGAGAAAGGATGGCAGGTCACCAAGTATCCTTCTCACATGATTCTTGTCACTAGGTGCAAGGTCTTTCCACCAGTCAAGTAGCAAAGGTGGAATGTATTGGACCATACCAAACCTGGGGACTTCGTGCTTCATTTTCTACAAACAAAGAAGGTTAGCCCTTTCCCCCTAATTTAACCACTTGCACAATAATGATCAACATATTGGCATACTTTCTCCAAGTAATGCACATAACATGATGATGTCCATTGGGATTGGGGAAATCCCATCGGACATTCGACATGGCCTTTCTTAGCTGGCTATTACCTTAACAACATTCTAACCCGTACTAGGTTTAACATGATTCATGTACATTTGATATTGGAGTAAGGTTTCTAGAATGGTCTACACTAGTACTCTCAAGTGGACAACTTGAGAGGGGAAGTCGCAGGACCGTCGAATGCAACGATGATCGACTAGTCTACCGCAAATAAGCCTTTCCAATTTAAAAAGGATAATTTTGGAAGAGCGCGGACACTCATCATGCGCCGCTATATTGATAATTGGTACGATCGGAGTATGATGTGGAGCATGCTTTATGCAGAGATAATAACAGGTTGCTAAGTATTGCATGATAGAATATGTAAAAGCAGTAAATAAGACAGCAAAAGTAAACATGGAAAGAGAAGAAAGACAAAAGGAGGAACCTAGTTTGTTCATAAAAATGTATGCGGTAAATAAAGCAGGTAAGGAAGTAGGGATGGGAGAGGCATGATATGGCAGTCTTAGACAAAATGAAAAGAAATAAAGAATGGTCATAGCAAATAAAGGTGGACGGGATGTGCATGTCATAACAGATTTAAACAATAAAGGTGAATAGGGGAAGGGATGTGCATGTCATAACTGATTTAAACAAAAATAAAGGTGAATAGGGGAAGGGATGTGCATGTAATAGCAAATTTAAACAAATAAAGATGAAGATGGGAAGGGATGTGCATGTAATAAATTAAGTTATCCACATAAGTCAAGTTCATTATGGTAAGAACCTAAGTGTATCCCCAGCACACTCGCCATGATGTCGCGCCTTTTTTTCTCTCGCGAAATTGGGTTTCGACATGTGATAACTCTTTTAATTGGAAGATAGAGTGTTAAAAGAGAAAAGTCGATACCTAACAATTTTTTAAGGTGCGTTAGGGCACCTATTTGCAAATCACTTTATTTTGCCAGTCAACGTCACAAAAGATCGGATAAGGGCTCAAATTACCTTAAAGAGAAGGTGTTAGGCATTCTTCGAGGTCCACAACAGTAGGTCCCGGCCGAACTTAAGACTATGTGGCTTAGGAAATAGTCTAGGTGATCAAATAATCAAAAAGGTATAAAATAAATCGAAGAGTTTTATTATAACACATGTGAATTGGTACAAATCTTAGTACAACTAGATACAACTACTTAGGTCCGGTTGAAGTGGATTTTAGGTTATCAATGTCTGGTTAGGGTTCCGAGCCTTGGAATAGCTTTGTTATGTGATTTATGATTTGTGTGCAAAATATGAAATCATTCCGGATTTATTTGATACGTTTCGGCACGACTTATAGAAATTGGAAATTTGAATGTTTATGAATTTGATTCGAGGCGCGATTCATGATTTTTGATGTTGTTTGATGTGGTTTGAGATTTCGACTAAGTTACTGTTGTATTTTGGGATGTGTTGGTATATTTGGTTAAGGTCTCGAGGGCCTCGGGTGGATTCCGGACGGTTAACGGATTGATTTTTGGACTTAAGGAAAAGCTGGAAAAATTTTGTTCCTAAAGCGATCGCTTCTGCGGAAGCTTGCTCGCAGAAGCAAGAGAAAGCTTGCAGAAGCGACTGGATGGTGGACTGGGGCAGAGGTCACAGGTGCGAAGAAATTCCCGCACCTGCGTGATCGCAGATGTGACCATTGGAACACAAAAGTGAGCTGAGGCAGCTGGGGTATTTCCGCAGAAGCGGAGGGACAGGCGCAAGTGCGCCTTCGCAGGTGCGAATGCTTTCCTGCAGATGCGGATGGAGAGGCACTGACTGCAGGTGCAATGATCGTCGGGCAAATGGCTTGCTTATGTACGGGATTTGGCCCATTTTCTTTCATTCTCTCTTGGTTTGGGCAATTTTGGAGAGCTTCAGCCTTCAAGTGGAAGTTTTCTTCATCTATAGCAAGGTAAGTTATTCCCACCTATTGGTCCAAATCTAGCCAAAAGAAATTAAATATCATAAATATAACTATAAGAAACTAGTCTAGCTAATGAAATCAAGGCTTAAGCAAGAAATTAGAAAATCGCCCAAAAAAGTTGACCTGGGCCCACGTCTCGGAATCAAGTAAAGGTCACAAAAATATGAACACCCATTCACTCATGAGTTCACTTCGTACCAAAATTATCCAAATCCGATATCAAAATCTCAATCAAAACCCAACATGTTAGTTCAAGAACTTCTTCCCATTTTTCCCAAATTTCCAACCCAAATCCGAAATTAATATGTGGAATTAATGATAGATTAGCAGGATAGAACCAATATCAGTTGTAGAATCCTTACCCAATCGATGCCTCTAAAACTCCATCAAAAGCTCATCCAAATCCAAGCTCCCAAACTCAAGTTTTAATAAAAATGGCCAAACTCTCCATTTTGAAAATTTATATTCTTCCCAGTTACTTCCTTCTCCACGAACGCGGTCAAACACTCGCGTTCGCGTTGAACAAAAATCACTGACCAAAAATCTCACTTTCGCGAACGTGGCTGACCCACCGCGAACGATTAGTTTGCACTACCTATTCCTTCACGAACGCGTTCCTCACCACGCGAACGCGTAGAAAAAAACCCTTGGGGTCCCAGTTACTCCATTTCCCTTACGCGAACGCAATTCCCTTCATGCGTTTGCGATGAACTGATGATAGAACCTTCGCGAACGCTGCACCTACTTCGTGAACGTGAAGAACAACTTCAGCTTGCCTCCCAGATGCCTTACGTGAACGCAAGACCTCTCTCGCGAATGCGATGAAGGAAACCAGCAATAGAAACACAAGATTTTCTGCAATTTTCCAAAGTCAAAAAATGATTCGTTGAGCATCCGAGACATACCCGAGGCCCCCGGGACCTCAACTAAACATACCAAAAAGTCCCAAAATATCATATGAACTTAGTCGAATCCTCAAATCACTTCAAACAACATCAAAAACACGAATCACCCTCCAATCTAAACTTAATGAACTTGAAACTTTGAATTTCTACAACCGATGTCGGAGCCTATCAAACCACGTCTGATTGACCTCAAATTTTGCACACAAGTCATAAATGACACCACAAACCTACTCCATCTTCCGGAAATCAAATCTAAACCTGATATCAAAAGTCCACTAGCGGCCGAAATCTCCAAAATTCCACTTTTGCCATTTCAAGCATAAATCAGCTACAAACCACTAATTCAAAGTTCGGACACGCCCCTAAGTCAAAAATTACCCAACGGAGCTAACGGAACTCCATTCTTGAGTCGTCTTTAAACAGTTCTGACTGCAGTCAAAATCCTAAGACTTAAGCTTGAGTTTTAGGGAATAAGTGTCCGAAAATATTCCGAAACCAAAAGCAAAACCTCCCGGCAAGTCACATAAGTAGAAAAAGATACGGGAAAGGAGAAAATAGGGGATTGTGGCTATTACTCTCAAAATGACTGGCCGGTTCGTTACATCTTCCACCTCTTAAAATAATCGTTCGCCCCTCGAACGAGCATAGAGCTATAGATGAAGTGGTGCAAATATGGGGATAACGGATGTGCATATCCTGCTAGGTCTCCCAAGTTGCCTTCTCGGCCAGCTGACCCCTCCACTAAACCTTCACTGAAGCAAAGTTCTTTGACCTCAGCTTTCGAACCTGCTTGTCTAAGCTAACCACTAGCTCCTCAACATAAGATAGATCCCTGTCCAACTGGACTGAGCTGAAATTCAACACATGAGATGGATCACCGTGATACTTTCGGAGCATAGAAACATGGAATACCGGATGAACTATTGCTAGACTGGGAGGTAAGGCAAGCTCATACGCAACTCCCAACCGCAACCCCTCGAATGGGCCAATAAAACTTGGGCTCAGCCTTCCCTTCTTTCCGAACCTCATAGAGCCCTTTATAGGCGAAACCTGGAGCAAGACTCGCTCTCCAACCTTGAATGCAACATCGTGAATCTTTCGATCTGCATAACTCTTTTGTCTTGACTGGTGGTGCAAATTCTATCCTGAATCACCTTAACCTTCTCCAAAGCATTCTGGACCAAGTCTATACGCAATTAGCAAGCCTCGCCCGGGTCGAACCAACCCACTGGAGAGCGACACCACCGACTATACAAAGCCCCATAGGGTGCCATCTGAATGCTGGACTAATAACAATTGTTGTAGGCAAACTCCGCAAGTGGCAAGAACTGATCCCAAGACCCTCCAAACTCCAACACGCACGCACAGAGCATATCCTCTAGTATTTGAATACTACGCTCAGATTGTCCGTCCGTCTAAGAGTGAAATGTTGTGCTCAACTCCACCCGAGTACCTAACTTATGTTGTACGACCCTCCAAAACCGTGATATAAACTGCATACCCCGGTTTGAGATGATATATACCGGCACGCCATGAAGTCGGATAATCTCGCGGATATAAACTCGAGCCAACTGCTCGGAAGATATACATAAAGTGGTGCAAATATGGGGATAATGGATGCGCATATCCTGCTCGGTCTCCCAAGTTGCCTTCTCGACCGGCTGACCCCTCCACTAAATCTTCACTGAAGCAATGTTCTTTGACCTCAGCTTTCGAACCTGCCTGTCTAAACTAGCCACTGGCTCCTCAACATAAGATAGATCCTTGTCCAACTGGACTGATCTGAAATCCAACAAATGAGATGGATCACTGTGATACTTTCGGAGCATAGAAACATGGAATACCGGATGAACTTTTGCTAGATTGGGAGGTAACGCAAGCTCATACGTAACCTCCCAACCGCAACCCCTCAAATGGGCCAATAAACCTTGGGCTCAGCTTTCCCTTCTTTCCGAACCTCATAGAGCCTTTTATAGGCGAAACCTGGAGCAAGACTCGCTCTCCATCCTTGAATGCAACATTTTGAATCTTTCGATCCGCATAACTTTTTTTTCTTGACTGGTTGTGCGAATTCTATCCGGAATCACCTTAACCTTCTCTAAAGCATTCTGGACCAAGTCTATACGCAATTAGCAAGCCTCGCCCGGCTCTAACCAACCCACTGAAGAGCGACACCACCTACTATGCAAAGCCTCATAGGGTGCCATCTGAATGTTGGACTGATAACTATTGTTGTAGGCAAACTCCGCAAGTGGCAAGAACTGATCCCAAGAACCTCCAAACACCAACACGCACGCACAGAGCATATCCTCTAGTATTTGAATACTGCGCTCAGAATGGCTGTCCGTCTGAGAGTGAAATGTTGTGCTCAACTCCACCCGAGTACCTAACTCATGTTGTACGGCCCTCCAAAACCGTGATGTAAACTGCATACCCCGGTTTGAGATGATATATACCGGCAATGCCACGAAGTCAGATAATCCCGCGGATATAAACTCGAGCAAACTACTCGGAAGTATAGGTAGCTATTACAGAAATGAAATGAGCTGACTTGGTCGACCTGTCCACGATCACCCAAGTCTGGGAGGGCGTGGCTATTTTGGCTGGCTCAGGCCAACTCTGCTAGACTGAACGATAGAAACACCCCGTGTAGGAGGCACACTAGATACTGACAGTGCACAATAAGGCTCCTAGGGCCTAGGAGTAGCCGAAATACCACTGGCCGCAGGAAAAGATGAATGAACAAGGTGACTCACTTATCCCCTACCATGTCGAACTGTAGTTGGGGCACGAGCACCAGAATAAGAACCAGTCTCTCGAAACCTCTTGACCTCTCTTTCCTCCCTCCACCGAGCAAGCATGCCTTCCACTCTCCTAGCAATACTCATATCCTATTGATACGAAATATCCATCTGTAACTCCCGGGCCATGCTATTTCTGATGCTAGGATGGAGCCCCTTGATAAACTGATGGACCCTCTCTCAAACTGTAGAAACAAAGGCCGGTGCATGTCAAGCCAAATCACTGAAACGAGTTGCATACTCAGACACAGTCTTAGCACTCTGGCACAACTGCTCAAATTCGGCGCGCCATGCATCTCTGAGGCTCTAGGGAACATACTCCCTCAAAAGCATATCCGAGAACTAAGTCGATGTAAGTGAAGCTTCCTCACTCGGACCGTCCAACTCATAAGAACGTCACCATTGATAGGTTGCTCCTCTAAGCTGAAACACAGTGAAAGAAACCACACTTAACTCCGCTATGCCCATAGTGTGGATAATATGGTGGCACTCCTAAAGAAAACCCTGAGCATCCTCTGTCGCCAAATAGCTGAAAGTAGGAGGCTTGTACTTCTTTTACCTCTCGAGCCTACGCTGCTCCTCCTCAGAAACTGCTATCCTACCCTCATGCTAGACTAGGCTACTGCCTGCATCGATATAATCTTGGAACCTGATCGACCAGAACCCGCTTCTCTAGGTACGGGCGGTAGGAGTCTGTGCTTTTCCTTGGGCCTGAGATGTGGCAACGGCAAGTGGAATCAATCCAGCCTGAGCTAAGGTGCTGAACATGCTCAATAACTAGGCTAAAGTCTCTTGGAGGGCTGGTGCAGCAACAGGTACCTTAGGTGTCCGTCCTTCAGCTGGAGCAACAGGGGGCTCCTTTGTGGCAGCTCGTACGGGTACTCTGGCTGCACCACGTGGATGTCCTTTGCCTCTACTCCGGCCTCGGCCTATGGCCGCTGTAGCAAGGGGCGTGGGTGCCTCGTCATCTGATCCGGTTGGACGTGTCCTCAACATCTTGAGAGAATAGAAGACAAAAGTTTAGAATTTTGAAGTCAACAAATTTCACACGACGAGGAATGAAAAGAAGTGAAATTGTTTCTAACAGTTCCATAGCCTCCCGAAGATAAATACCAACGTCTCCATACCAATCCATGAGACTCTACTAAACCTATTTGTGACTGACGACTCCTATGAACCTAGAGCTCTGATACCAGCTTGTCACAACCCAAATCCCCCCTTAAATTTCATGACGACACCTAGTCTCTACAACTAGGCAAGCCTAACATGTGCAAAAATAACCAACAATGAAGCAAAACCTTAAAAACTAACAGCAACAGATAATTTAAATAAACGATAGAGGTACCGCTTGGCATATACAATAATCAACTCTCAAATATAAACGAAATCCTACCAAGACCCTAAACACCGTAAGTCACAATCTTGTAATATTTATCTAAATGTTCTATACATATGTATCTAGAGGAAGCAAGAAAGAACAACGCAAGAGATAGAGGGGGACTCCGAGGTCTGAGGACGCGGGCAGATGTTCCTAGAAGTCTCCGGAGCAGCAGCAACAATGCAACCAAAATCGAGGCTGGTAAGAGGTACCCGGATCTGCACAAGAAAACATATGCAGAAGAGTAGCATGAGTACACCACAAGATACCCAGTAAGTGCCAAGCCTAACCTCGGTCGAGTAGTGACGAGGTCAGCCTTCTTTATAGGAAATACTATCATCCCCAAAAAGCAGAACATAAAGACGAAGACTCTTCTGTGGATATGCCCCAATGAGGTGAAGGCGAATTCATCTGGGTAAGTGCGGTAGGACTTGCTATGGTCGTACCTCTCGTACAGATAGTCGAAAGTAATGTAAGAGTCCTTCAAACAGGTCAAGTTTGGGTTTTTCTTTAGTCCCATCATCTTGAGGAAACCCCTACCCTTGCGATTTTCTGGCATAAGCAAACCCGGAGTCTCCCAAGGAATACCGGCTAACCCTCCTATTTCCTCGAGCAATGGTGTCATTTCAAGGTCCCCGAAGCAAAACACAGATCTGTCGCTATCCCAAAATAAAGTTGCAGCCTCTATGATTTTGTTGTCGGGTTCAGATTTCCAAAAGAGAATGCAAATTTCCCAAATATTTGCGGACGAGAGTCTGATCGCTGCAGTGAAGGTCTTCCCACCAGCTTAGCAACCTTGGGTGAATGTTGGTTAGCATGCCGAATCTGGGGACTTCGTGCCTCATTTTCTGCAAAACAAAGTGTTAGACCCTTACCCCACCGGACTCGACTTATTTAAACCACTAATTAGCATAAATGGCATTTAGTTCTCCAAATAAATACACAGATGTGGTAGTGTCCGTTTGGGTTCCAAGGAAACCCAATGGACTTTGGACAAGGCTATCTTAAAGAGTCATTATGTGGACAACATAACTGACTCGGTTAGGTTTGGCAGTGATGCATGCACAGTTTAAACAGAATAAGGTTTCTATGGGATATTAGACCGGTACCCTTGAGCGGACAACTCAAGAGGGAAAGGCAACGGAACCGTCGACTGCACCGGTGAGCGACTGGTTTTACCGCAAATATGCCTTTGCTAAATTTAGGGGGTGATAATATCAGAAGGGTGCAACCACTCATCATAAGCGTTGCTATAGTATTTGTTTCGCACGAGTGAAATATGATGTTGAAGATGCAATTACAAGAATGAAACAAGTTTTCACGCATTTGGACGTTCATATAAATAATGATTACAATAATTGTGGTGATTACAACAGTATTGAAGGAAAGCGGTAAAAGCATTTAAAGAAAGGAAAACAAAGAGCCAAGTCAGTTTCGAAGTAGAAGAGAAATAAAGACATTAAATAAAAGCAATAAAGAATCAATAAAGTCACAAATAACATGAAATGGTAAAAGCCTAAAGAATATATCCCCAGTGGAGTCGCCATGCTGTCGATGCCCCCTTTTCCTTTTAAAAGGCGAAATCGCGTTTATGACATTTGGGCGGACAACTCCTTTCCCTTTTGGGAATTGGGTTTTGGAGTTTGAAGAGTTGCCACCTAATGTTTAAGTGCATTAGGACACTAAGAAGGGTTTGAGTTGGAAAATCAGAGTTTGGGTAAGGGCTAGAAATTATCTCGAGGGGAAGGTGTTAGGAACCCCTCAAGATCCACTAGTGTGGTTCCCAGCCATGCATCAATTGTGACTTTAAAGCAAGTAAGCATACAAGACAATTTCACATAAGGACCTCGAGTGGATATGTATAATGGTTACTAAGCATGCTGAATTTTGAATAGGTGATTTCCTAGTTATTTGAAAGAATGTCTAAGTGCAAAAAAAGGGACCAAATAATGAATATAAACAATCAGATACTGAAGTGGGTGAGCGAAAATTTTATTTAGAAGAGGACAGTGCAAAAATTAAAGGGGAAATTTTAATGACTGAAACAAAATGCAGAATTTTAAAGAACTGAAAATTGTCAATCTAAAATAATTACATAAAGGAAGGGGGGTCCTAGGTTTGTAAAATACATGGATCATCCACACAACACCGGTAGCTAATCGTACGCATGGTGTTATCGCGTGATCATCATCTCCATGTCTACCCTTCCCACCCCGTTAAGGCGGAGGCATTGGAACTACTAGTCTCAAAGGGAAGGGAATTGGGGCTTTTCAGAAGTTCAAGAAAGGATAAAAATCTAGGCGACAATCAAAACATATAGTCAAATAGGGGGAGACAAAAAGCAATTAGGGCTCGGATAGGCCTCCTCACTTAAATGCAAATGCATAGCATGACTTCAGATACTGCTAGGTCTTTAATTAAATTAAAGCGTAGGATAGGCTGATTCATCACATATTTCTCAGATGAGGAGTCCGAATTAGCCTTGACTAGATGTAGTTATCAGAACTGATACAGTTAATCAATTACCTACTGGTTTGCCTAGGTGAAACTTATAAGCAGGATATCTAACAATGTAGGAGTATACTGATTTTAAGGAGGAGGTTTGCTGGTTTTATAAACAAAGATCTGCAGACTTACGACTGATTCTAGATTCAAAACGCAAACTGATTCAGTTAATTTGCTCCTATAGGCATGATCTCTAAGCGTCATTGGTTTTAAAATAGTTGTATAAATGCAAGAGTCCTATAGACCTGATTTCTAGAATGAATTGGTTATTATTAAGCCTAAGATTGTTTGCCTAATGGTGTGTACATGCAGAAAAACTTAAGGCATGATTTTATATGCAGAACCTATTGGCATGATCTCTAAATTGCGAAAATGCAGAAGTGCAGAAGCGTAGAAAAACTTATAGGCATGTTTTGTAAATGCAGAAGTGCAGAAATTTTGAATGACCTATAGGCAGGTTTTCTACATGCAGAAATGCAGAAATTATAGAAGATCCTATAGGCATGCTTTCTAAGAGCAAAAATGCAGAATTATAAAAGATCCTATAGGCATGTTTTCTACCCTTTACATGCATTCAATCCCATCCCTTTCCACTATCCATCCCCAATAGTTATTACAAAGTTATTACAGACCGAATGGATCAAAAAGAAAGTAAAAAATTACATCAGCGGTTACAGCTACATCTAATCAGCCTAATTCAGACTGAAAGTCCAACAATATGAGATAAACCAACTTCCAGGATCAGACTTCCAAAAGACTTTCTCATATTTGGAATGTGTCAATGTTCCCAAGAGTCTCAAAGGGACTCCGGGCAGTGCCTACACCCCAAAAACATTTCAGAATCAAGAACATAGTGTAGTGTGGAAATGCCAGCCCTCAGATGTCCAAGTTCAGAGGGAACTCAAGGTCCCAAAGCAAGGCTCATAAGAGAGGGGGCAGAACTTAAGAGTCTAATAATAAGTGTAAGTGCACAAGGGGAAGGGAATCAAAGAGGGACATGGTAGACTGGTGGTCATGCCCATCAATTGGGATGCTGGCACACCCCTGACCAGCCTGCTAGTCAAGCATTGAGAGTTAGGATCCATTGTGGATCAAGCTATGGCCTGGGCAGTAATTAGAATACTGTCAGACCAAAAGCTTAACTCAGCACATAGAAAGCAATAGGGATAGGGATCCATGACAGAAACAGAAGCAAAGAAAAGAGACACGAAGCACAAATTACAGCATGTAAGCAATAAAGTAAACAAGAAGCCTGAAGCTGTAAAGTAAACACATAAGGGGTGAAGCAGAATATCTAAATAAAGGACATACCAGTTTCAGAGGAAATAAGCAAGCAAAAGTAGCCTTGAAAGAGCCAAGTTATGAACAGCAGTTCCAAAGAGATCTCAAACTAAGCAGGATTAGAAAAACAATATTGCTCGAAAAGTGAGTTCAGTGTGTGAGTGGTGTATTTTTGTGTGTTTCTGATTATGAGAGAATTCCCTGATGATAGAAAGAGGGAGGACTAGGTCCTTATATTGTTTTTTGAGAACACATAAGGCAGGCAAAGAGTGAACAAACATAGAAAATCAATCAATTAGTATCAATTAAGACAACTAGACTCCTTTAATTAGGGGGTCTAGGTCAAACGGCTAATTGAGATGAAATAAGGAGAAAAAATCAGTTTACTAAGGCTCAATTAAGGTAAGAAAACCATGTAGTGCACAAATAGGGTCAAATACATAGTTGGTAATTACGGAAAGATGGAATAGTAGTGTTCTTTATAAAGTAAAAATAAGGTATCAATTTGAAAATTAGTCAAAAGGATCCCAGATCTTATTGTAATCACAAAGAACCTCAGGTAATAAAGGAAAGAATAATTCAAACGTTGGTACAGAATCACAGAAGAAATACACATGACCAAGTATTTTAAGGAAAACATCGCAAGCCTAGAATTTTTACACAAAAGGATCAAAAATAAACATCCAGTAGGGTAAAAAAAAGGGCGTTCAATCGAAAGAAATCAGTGGTGAATCACTAGCATGATTAAAGGGATTTCAAAATCAATCCTTGGTGAAATATTTTGGAAGGGAAGTTTTCCTCATATAAAAAGCATATAGTTCAAACAAAAGAGGAGTCTAACGATGAAAGTTTCAGAATCATGGGCAAGAAGGATTTGAGTTTGATTACAGGCTCACCGTGAGTCTGGAAACCTAGGGTTCCAAAGTGAAACCCTAGTGCCATCTACCCAAAGAGAAACCCCCCAAATTTTAGGGTTTCAAATAGAATCAGAGGTGAGAAATCATTGAGAGAGGCAAACATACGCGATAGCAAACACATTGATTCAAAGGCATGCTTGAGAAAATCTTGGAATTCAAAACAGATCTCAGAAGTTTNAACATATTCCTCGATCCTCTTCTCACGATCAAGGGCTTGCCTCAACTCGGATTGGGCATCAGCAGCCTCCTTTACGCAAATCGCCATCTCCTGATCCACCCTGGTTCGGCTCAGCGCCGCTTTCGCCCGATTGTCAACTATCTCGCCCCTGACCTTCGAGAGTTCAGACTCCAGTTTCTCGATCATATCCGCTTGAACCTTTGCATTACTTCGGGACAAGTTGAGCTCGGCCTCGAAGGTAGGAATCTTGGCTGAAGCACTCGCCTCCTCCAAAGCTTGAGCTCGCACCTGGCCCCTTAGTTCCTCGCAGGCTGTCCAGACACAATTTACCTCACCCTTGAGGTGCTCCACGGCCTCTGTCTTTTTTTGCAGCTAACACGGCAAGAAGAAGTTAGCCTTGAAATTTAAAGGGAAGCAAAGAACGCACTGCGGGAAGTTACCTGCTCCACCAAATAGCTCTCATAGTTCGAGTCCCGATACGCCTCATATCGCCAATGCTGTAGCTCAACTTCTTTCTCCTTGCGATGAAGCCTAAGGGATTCTCCCTCATCCCGAACCCTCTGGATCTTGGCCTTTTGACGAAGCAACTCGGACTTGAGCGTATCACAGTCCTGCGCAGGAAAGATTCAATGAGGGGAGAAAGACGCGGGGTATGAGAGAATTATGCGCGAACTCACCGCAAAATGAAGATGGCAAGTTTTGCCCAAATTAGAACACACTCCTAATAATACCACTCCCGTAACCCCGGAAGAACCGACTCCGGGTACAACATACTCATTCGAGGGAGCCGCTCGCCGAGAAACAGGTAACCTAGGGACAGCCGACTCGGGTGATGCTCCGTCCTCAGAAATACGAGCCCGGCCAGCGCCACTAGAAGCTCCTTTGCATGATGGGTCCCGCACGCTCTTGCGGCTACCGTCTCTCGGCTTAGAGGCCGAAGACTCCAACTCCTCTCCGGGGAAGCACTGCCTCGCCTTGAGGAGCCGCCCGACATCTACCAAAACAATGCGTCTAGCGCAGATGAGATGGAGAAATGCCGCCTCAGGAACATATCGGTAGAGAAGAAAAGCTTCATATGCACATACCTTGATGATCCACTCCCCACCTGATGCGAGACATAGCTCGCCACCTGCGTTCATCGCAAGACGAATGGGTCACCAGCCTCCGAACCCAGCCGGGCAGATCGTGAACTTGACCCGACGCCCATGAAGTTGCTGCAACGAATGGAATAATACTGATTAATTGACTGATTTTTGCTATGAACGAAAATTGAAGGAACGGCAAAGCACCCCACATACGTGTGTGATTCCACCCTTCAGGGAATGACAAGAACTCCTCAGGGATGACATCGGTCGTCCTAAATCGGACAAACCAGTCGGCCCACCCTCGATCTCCACCTTCATCATCGTCAACAACGAAGGGCGTGGACGAGCGATACCTCAAAGTTAGCAATCTTTGATGGTGGAAAGGTCAGTATAGCCTGATGAGATGGTCAAGCATGAACTCAAGTCCGGCCTTCTCCGCAAAAAATCTCATCATAAGCATCGTCCGCCAAAGCGACGGATGAATTTACGCCAAGGTAACCCGATACTTCGAGCAAAGGTCAAGCACGACCTTATCAAGAGGGCCAAACGTGAAGGGGTACAAGTACACGCTCAAAAACCCATCAGCGGAGTCCGCAATGCCTTCGCGAGGGGAAAGCACCCGCAGTGTCATCCCCTCGCTCCACCCACAGTATTGCCTCGCCATCTCCAGGTATTCCTCTCTCAGAAAGGACGTTGTCTCCAGAGCGAAGCCCTTCGACTCTCCAACACCAGGAACGACATTCCCCTCCTTTTGCCTTAACGGGTCCGAAGAGGTCGCCATAACTGAAGCAGAACTAACAAAATAAAGCAAAGAAACGCAGACGCTTTCCACGCTTTAGAAGATAGGGAGCCCTATGTCGAGACGGGAGAACAGCTGCCCAAAAGTAGCAAAATCTTGAAAAAAGGCCAAAGCTACACCTCTTATATACAAAGGGCAGTGGCAAAGTCACCTACCAGATGTCAGCTCAAGGGAGACAATGGCCTCGACACAGAGCGACGGGTCAGTACCCGACCCAAGAAACATCCTCCAACAGACAACCAAGCTTGAGGATCCACTCGAATTATCTCCAAGCTCCAGGCAGCGTTTCGCATTTGGAACCTCCGACCGCCAAGAAGCAGGGTCACAATGAGCTTCATGGCGCCGATGCCATACGCGAGGCGCGCGTCCGGGATCGCAATCCCTTCTCCGGAGGAGCAAGCCCGGGTAGCTCCGATCTCCAAAACTCGAAGAACCCTCAAGGAAGCGCCCCACACATAGGCAAACTCCTCAAACGAGAGCCAACCATACACACTTTTAAAGAGTTCTCCACATCAAAATCAATAGGACCCACCGAGGCGTCCAAGGATGACCTTCATCCGGGGTATCGTTCCCAAAGGCCCCAAAATTTGATGCAAGATATCCAAACGGACCAGCAGGCCCCGACAGCTCGAGCCTATCCCGTCGGTCTCGCATCAAGCCAGATGAACGACAAAAAAGAAAGCAGGAAAGAGCCTTGCACATCAGCTGGGGACAAAACAGGCTACCAAGGCAAACTACAACGGCCCACAAGCAATAGAAGGCATTTAAAAATCCCGAAGGGCGTGAAAGCAAACAAGCTCCAGAGGAGAAGCAAAGATCTATCTCACGCGGCCCAAAGGGACCATCTACGCCCAGATCAATTAGGTCTTCGAGGTACCCGAGGACGGCCTACATCCGAAGCGGTGCCTCCGGAGGCCCCGGAATTCAACGCACGATCTCCGAATAACTCGGGAGACTCTTGCAAGCACCAAACCTGTCAGATCGACCCGAAATTGTCCTAAAGGACGACAGTAGGGCCGAAAGGGCCCATGTCAATCGGTGGGAAATCAAAGAAAGCACTCACGTCCAAGATTAATATCAGCAATCAACAACATAAGGGAATACAATTGAAGATCCTCGAAGGGCATGAAAGCATGAGGAAATAAAGCAAATTCGAAAGCAGAGATCAACAAAGTTCATTTCTCATTCATGAAGTTTACAAAGTACAAGAACCCCCGAGGGGTCACAGCGTTCGATTACAAAGCCCTGAAGAGTCATTACATACAAGGTACAAGGGCTTACGAGAACCTACGCCTAAATTTGAGGAGCGGAAGCGACAGGACATCAAGTAAAGACCTGTGAGACACGCAATCGGCTACAGAAGAGCGCGCCCTGATTTGAATCGTCATTATAGTGTCGCCAAAAGGAGCTCAAGGAGTCGAGTGTCAGAATTATCCCATCATTTCATTATGGGAAACCCAGAGACTATCTGTATGTGGTAAAATCAGAAGACTTGATTTTCGCTATCAAGGCAATTTGGGAAGCCTCCCTCGAGACCCCGAGGATTGAAGGCTATGATCGAGTCCTCGACCTCCGGGCTCATCGAAATCCGAATCAAAGGAAGCAGGGCCTGAGGTCAGGGTAAGAGAAGATGACTCCGGAGCAAAATAGCTATGCCTGACAGGGCCGGTCTATCTGTACCCTACTGAGATGACGAGTAATAGGCTGTCCCATCTTTCTACTCTTGTAAATAATATATGCACATTTTATCGAGTCCCCTCGCCTATATAAGGGGGAATCGCCTCACCTTGTAATGGACGCATGTTGCTCCACTTCTCCAATAAGCAATAATATCTCTCCCTATCTTTTTCTTCTAAAGTTAACTGTGTTCTTCGGCCCCGAGGTCGCCCTAGCATCTTAATGTTCTTCATTTGTTCTTCGTCGTTTAGCTCAAGATTGATCATATAAAGCCGTATTTACTTGTATATTCATCTGTTATTCCCTTCCTGACTACCCTCGATAGGCCTGAGGTAGGCTCGAGGTCTGGCCCCGAGGTATTTACTGGGTTGTTCTAAGCTCGGGAACGCCCCTTACTGGTTCGATTATCGTTTTTGGCTAGCTCGATCTTTACTATTTTACTCCATATTTAGTATTAACCACCCTTTCAAACTAGCTCGGGAATAGATCATGTATTTTTAGAATCCCATTTACAAATTTAATTATTGTTACAATTTTTACGGTAAACAGGTTGGCAGTTTGTGAGCCACAACAGACGTACTCAGACCAGTCATGTCATCATACGACAAGGCGAATATGTCCTCATATTCCTTTAGAAACTCTGTGTATTCTTTCTTCTCTTATGGCGATAGGTGAATGCTGATTCGTGTTTCCTTGACATTTTTTGCGTCTCCCCGGCTAACAATTTCGGTTTCTTCCAGGTTGGACTTAGGTCTGTTCTCAAAGCTCTCAACTTCTTTGACAATCTCATAAGGTATGTCATCTTCTACCGAATCAATGTCCGTTTGTTGCGTTGTCTCATTGCATGTCACAGTCATTGGTTCATCAAGATAGGTAATAGTAATGTTATATAAGTAAAGTAAGGAGGAAAATGATAGAAATAAATATTAATTCATAAAAAAAATCAAACATGCTTTTGATAAATGGAATAATTGTTTCGAACATTGAAGATCTTATTGTGGGAATCAAAATGCGAAAAGGAAATCATTCAGTAAATAAAACAGTGAATAGTGCTTGTTTTAGCCTTGCTACCCAGAGGCTCGTCGGGCTCTGGTGGTCCTTGTTTAACCAAAAAATGGAATTTTAGTCAAAGCTAGAATTTAGAAGATTCGGGTTATTGATAATCAAAGAAATGAATAAATGGAATAATTCTGAGTAGCAATATAATAACCAAGAAAAACAAGTGATACCAATGTATATTTCAATAGCTTTTTCGTGTTCCCTCCAACTGATCATATATCTCCTTTATATAAGTACCCTTGAGATTGTACGTTATGCCCAAATCATAATGAGGCTATTATGAATAATTAAAGACATTGAATGCTACGTTACACAATCATTACACTGAATATATATATATATTCCTTAATGGACTCAGCATTTAATACCCATTAAATGTTGTATCTGCACGCTTTTTATAACCAGATTCATTCCTTTTGATGCCCGGATATAAATGATTTAAGTAGGTACGGGCGCCGTGCCACTTATCTGATGTCCCGTGCCTCTTCCTCCTTCTTTGCTCGTGTCTGTTTTACAACTCTTCAATCGTGCCTAATTGTGATTCATTGACTATTTGACCAATCCACGTGTACTGACACGTCACCTTATATGCAAAATACAATTTTTCCCAATACAGATAGTCCCCCCACTTTCCATTTATTCATCAGTTTGAATATTTGGGAAGTGGAATTCATTTAAAAGAGAATTTTTGTCACCATTAATGCTTTGACAGAATTGACACTTCAATTGTCACTTCCATTTTATGCATTACACACGTGTCATCCTCTTATTGGTTCTTTATTTTGCAGCACTTTCTTAGGCTTTCTTTTTGGCTTCCCTATTCACGAAGTATCAGTTAACATTATTATAGCTCTTCCATCATTGTACTTTTTCCTTTTGTCGGTTACCCATTAGTATAAATATAGCTTCTTTACTTTTTACCACATAAAACTTTTTCGAACATTTGAACTGTGCAAATCTCTGTTCACTTCTTCTTCTTCCTCATCATGTCTTCTTCGAACCCTAACCCTGGGAGAGTTCCTAGTTTAGACAATTTTCCCAATGCTCCTGTTAGACATAGAAGGGGTGGTAGACTTTTTAGCATAGGATCCTCACGTGGTGGTGGTTCTGCCATGCCTTCTCCTAGCCCTGGTTCTTCTTCTAGAACTAGAGGTTCTTTTACCCAAAAATCATCTTCTAAGGGCAAGGAACCCTCTGAACCATTACAGGAACCTTTGGTAGAAGAGATAGTCCCTAACGATTTATTTTTTCACCATGATAGACGATCACTTCAAAGCCAAGTTTCTGGTCTGGATCGTGCCGACGCTTACCCTACTTTAATTACAGAGATTTTAGCTCCCATAGTCCGTAAAGATTGCCACTGGAGTAACGATTTTCCCATTGTAATCCCCAATCCAAATCAAAGAATTACTTCCTATATGACTGGACTCTCTTTTGTTTACACATACCCTTTTACTCTTGGTTTTAAACCTGCTATTGATCCAGTGATTCTCGATTTCTATCGTTTCTTCAAAGTCTATTTAGCACAGATTGGCCCACTGGTATGGATGGTTGTTGCTTGTTTAAGACATCTGGCCAATTTGGCAGATGTTAATTTTACCTTCCCTCACCTAATTCATCTCTACACCCCTAGACTTTTTCGCAATGGCGTTTTTACCTTAGTGGCTAGGAGTAAGAAGGTTTTGGTAAGCCCAAAAGATGATAAGGATCGTGGCTGGTATGCCCAATTTGTTGATGCCCCCACAGTTGGTTTAGTGGGTGAAAGAAACGTTCCCTTTCCTGAGAAGTGGAACTTTGCACGTAAGTCTTTTACCCTTCCCGCACCTTTTTCTTTCGAGTTTATCAATTTCTTTAACATTGTTTTCTCCTTTTTTTTAGCAACCATGGGAGTTGTGGAGAACGTTCCCAATTTTCGTGGTTGGGTAGATAAATTGTTGAAGATCGCGCCTATGGAGGCTAGGTCTTGGAAATATATTTCCAATCGTTACGGTTGGAAAGTAAAGACTCACAGTAAGAGTTTTTGTCTTTCTCGTATGTAAAAAAAATTTCCTTTATTGCTTTAACTTTCATCCTTCTCTTTGTCAGGATTTGCTATTCGAGGTGTTACTGCTGAAGCAGTTGCGGCCTCTCGTTCCTCTTCAAGAACTCAAATTTCCTTAGAAAGGGCTCAGGATATACTCTCGAAAAGAAAAACCATTGAAGAAGATGACTCCGGGGAAGAAGATGAAGGTGGTTCCTTGATGACAAGGCCAAGAGTTAGGAGACGTATCGTCTCTGACAAAGCTGAAGTTTCTTCTCATCTTTCTCCTACCGGGCATGTTCATCTCGTCTCTGATGATGACGTTGTTAACCCTTGTAAAACTCGTGACTCTATTAACCAGCTTTTCGTTAGTGGATTCGAGAGTGGTGAGTTAGGGCCCGCTTTGGATGAACTTCCCTTGTCTTCTTCTTCAACTCCCATATCTTCAATTCCTTTTTTTCCTTCTCCTAGCATGCCTTTGATCCCTTCCTTACCTGCTCCATCTGCTTTCGTACCTCCCTCTGCTGTTTTTACTTCTTCTACTGCTCCTCCTTTGGCAGTTCCTCCTTCTATTGTCCATCATACAGAAGTGGGTTCTACGAGTAGAAGTGTTACCATGAGGAGCGTGACTATTGAAGCTCCTGCTAACAACAACCTTTTGAGGAAATCTGGTCAGACGGATGTTTGGCTTGAGCCTTTAATTAGCCCAATTGAGAAAGAAAAAATGAATAGCCATAGCTGTCTGACTTTGATGAACGACATAGTTCATGCTACCTTGAAGGTATTTTCCTTCTTTCTTTACTTTGCAAAATTTTTCTCTAGAATTCTTATTTTCCTCCCTTATCATTTTCAGGCCAATCTCATTGGTACAGAGCTGATGAGCAGAGTTTCTCTATTAGAGAAGGTGGCACGTGACTCTTAAAAGGTTGTTCTTGATTCAGAGAGGGTAGCTCGTGACTCTCAGTTGGAAGCAGCTAATTGGAAGGAACAATTTGATAGTGCACAAATTACTATAGAAGATTTGCAAGAGAACAAGAATAACCTGGAACAGCAGATAAGAGCATTATCCTCAGAGCTTGCGGTTGCCAAGGCTTCTTCAAGTCTGGCAGAGAAAGAAAGAGAGCGTCTCGAGTCTTTTTTCTCAGAGCAATTATCTAAGGCAAGTGAGGAGATTAGAGAGTTGAAAACTCTTTTAAGTCAAAAAGAAGTTTATGCTGGAGATTTGATGCAGAGTTTGACTCAGACACAAGAAGATCTGCGAACTTCTAAGGGCAAGGTGCATGCCTTAGAAAAATCTCATGCCTCTCTCCAAGCCTAACTTAGCCTTGGCTGAAAATGAAGAACTCAAGAATGAAATTGTTACTTGGGAAAGAGATTATGAGTTTTTTGAAGATAAGGCTGCCGTTGATGTAAGCTGGGCTTTTCTGAACTCTCGCCATGATGCTTTAGTCGAAGCTAGCCAAGAAAACTTCAATCTGGAGTCAGAGTTAGCTAAAGTTATGGAGACCATTGAAAAAGCTCAACNATAATGAGGCTATTATGAATAATTAAAGACATTGAATGCTACGTTACACAATCATTACATTGAATATATATATTCCTTAACTGACTCAGCATTTAATACCCATTAAATGTTGTATCTGCACGCTATTTTATAACTAGATTCATTACTTCTGATGCCCGGATATAAATGATTTAAGTAGGTACGGGCGCCGTGCTACTTATCTGATGTCTCGTGCCTCTTCCTCCTTCTTTGCTCGTGTCTGTTTTACAACTCTTGAATCGTGCCTAATTATGATTCATTGACCATTTGACCAATCCACGTGTATTGACACGTCACCTTATATGCAAAATACAATTTTCCCCAATACAGTCCTGATGGTCCAGTTATTGAGATATGCCCTCTGCTCACAGCATGTATGGAAGGACTAAGAGGAGGGGTGGGTGGAGGCCCCCCCCCCCCCGGATCTCGTGGAATAAGATGATGATGCCAGAGTGCATGAACTAACCTTTGGGGAGGGGAAATAATAAAATACGAAACTAAAAACAAAAGGTAATCAAGTCAGTGAGGATCATAAAAAGTATTGCAATGTTTAAACACATAGTGCAGGAATGTAAAGCGTGTTCTAATTTGGGAACCTCGTTGTGCCCGATGTAGGCCTAGAGACAAATTGATTTGTAGAACTTACGATGCTAAATGCCTCATTTTATTGATAAAAAATAGACGAATCCCAAAACGACATTAAACAAACAAGAAATAAAAGTTACTAATGGCCATTGGCCTTGTTACATTTTTAAAGCGAAAAAAGGTAAACTCCTATCTACTTGGTCCCAGAAGGACCTTCCTCAGATTCGGCATCCCTAGCTCCTTCGAACAGCTTCCCCAACTCGCGAAGTCCCGGCAACAGGTATGCTCTCGCTAGATGTCCGCCTTCGGTCCCTTCAGCCTTTCGACAATCTGCAATCCTTTTGAGAATTTATGACGAGGGTTTTGTCTCTAGAATGTAGATCTTCCCACTAACTTAGCAACCTTGGGTGGATGTTGGTGACCATGCCGAATCTGGGGACTTCATGCCTCATCTTTTTGCAAGGCAAATAAGGTTAGGCCCTTCCCCTACCAGACTCGACTATTTAATATCAACAATTAGCATGAAGCATTTAGTTCTCCAAATGAATGCACAGAACTTGACGACGTCCGTTTGGGTTTAGGGACACCTAGTGGACTTTTGACAAGGCTATCTTAAAGGATCATTATGTCGACAACATAACTGACCCAGCTAGGTTTGACCATGATACATGCACAAATTAAATAGAGTAAGGTTTCTATGGGGTTTTAGACTGGTACCCTTGAGCGGACAACTCAAGGGGAAGGCTCGAAACTGTCGACTGCACCGCTGATCGACTAGTTTTACCGCAAATATGCCTTTCCGAATTTAGGGGGTAATGATATAGGAAGAGTGAAACCACTCATTATAAGCGTTGCTATAGTATTTGTCTGGCACGAGTGGAGTATGATGTTAAGCATCATTATGTAATAACTAAAAGCATGTTGACATATATTTGCATGTTAAGAAAGCGATAAATACAACAATTTCATAAGTTAAAGCAATAAAGGAAAGAAAACAAGAAAGATATGTCAGTTTTTCTTCTAAAGAAGAAATTAAATGCTTAAAGTAATTAAACAGGTATTGCACATAGGGAGAGGTACAAATTCACAAAAAGAATCTGAAAGGTAAAAGCCTAAAAAGTCCCCAGCAGAGTCACCATGCTGTCGCGCCCCCTTTTTCTTGCGAAATTGGGTTTATAACATTGTGTTGGGACAACTCTTTCCTTTCGGGAAAGGGGTTTTGCAGTTTTGAAGAGTTGCCACCTAACGATTTTAAGGTGCGTTAGGGAACCTATGGGGTTCAACTACAACTACGTTTGATAACCAGAGATAGGGTAAGGGCTTGAAATTATCCCAAGGTGAAGGTGCTAGGCACCCCTCAGGATCCACTAGTGTGGTTCCCGGCCAGATAGTTCTTTGTGAATTTGTGCAATTAACAAGTAAACAAACAAGGGTCAAATAAGAGGGGATTTTAAATACACAAGTGTTTGAAAATGATTAAATAAAGCAAAAGTTTAGAAAAGAGTTATAACTAAGCATACTCATGAATGTGAAGGGGTCCAAGGTTTATTTGTAATATGGATCACATCAATGCAACGCCCGGTAATCACTCCTCTAAGGAGGGGCTACACGTGGCATTAACGCACTGGTCATCATATCCATATCTACCCTTCCCACCCCGTAAAGGTATTAAAGCGCGGATTGGTCTAGACCTCTATTGCGTGCTATTACCCGTCCTATTCCTATTAGTCCCGGAGGAATTTTAGGACTACTATTCCTATAAGTGGGTGGATTTTATGCTGACTCTTAGGTTTAAAGGTAAAAAGGTTAAGGCGACATACAAAACACGTAGGACTGCATTTAAAGGAGAAACATGCAAGCAATCAGAAGGATCATATAAACCTCCGCAAAGAATGCATATGAATGGCACGACTCAAAGACAATTAAAGTCTGAATTTGTAAAGCCGTACCGAAGGGGATTTGAGTCGGAACCAAATTCGTTATATAGCTCAGATAAGAATCCGAATCAGGCATGCCTGCTGGTTGTAACAATTGACAATTAAATAAAGGCAGATTCAATTTTATCATTATTCTTACCTAAGGCTTGCCTAGGCGTAGTAGTGATGTCCTAGGAGCATGATATCTATTACAGATTTTTTCTATTCTTTTATTAACTGATTTATGCATCGGATTCCATTCACCCCACGGTTGGGAATTAATGATTGGCTTAGGAGTGTAGTAAAATAGCAAACAGTTCTAAACGAGTGATTTGGATCCTATAGGCATGCTTTCTAAACCGTATTGATAGAGGAGTAGGTTGTTTAAACTGATTCAGAACAACACGAGTCAAACTGATTTTTTTTAACTAAACTGGTTTTATATCCTACAGGCATGATCTCTATTATAGCTGATTTTTATTCCTACAGACATGGTATCTAAGTATTAAAGGCTGATTTTCGTCCTATAGGCATGGTATCTAATTGAACATGAAGTGGAGTTGGTAGGATTTATTTGATCACAGCAAAATTCCTAAAGGCATGATTTCTAGAAAAATGTTGATTTAATCTTATAGGCATGAGATCTCATTTCGAAGATGATTTTAACCTTGTAGGCATGATGTATGATTATAGCCATTTAGATCCTATAAGCATGGTGTCTAAGTGTGGAAGTAAAACTAGCAGAATTTATTAAACAGATCCTATAGGTATATTATCTACCCTTTCTAATAACTTAAAACATGCATAATTACCCCATCCCTTTTCACTAGCCAACCCCAATATTGTTTACAAATTATTACAGGCCAAATGATTGAATTACAAAAGAAGTGCAGAAAATAAGAAATTACCACCAAAGGAAGCCTGATCTTGACTTCCTCTCTGAGTTATGTAATAAACCACTTCAATGCCAATGTTTCAAAGCCTTTCTTATAACTGGGTGGTCAGAGTTCCCTAAGGACCTCGAGGGATCCCGGGCAGTGCTCACACCCAGATTTGAATAACCAAACAGAATGAGTGCAGTGCGGAAGGGCCAGCCCTTATGTGTCCAAGTTCAGAGGGAGCTCAAGGGTCCTAAGGAAAGGCTCACACAAGAGGGGCAGAACTGAGTTCTAAGAGTATAGTTGAAGTGCAGAAAATAGTTTGAAAGAGATTTATTAAAACTGGATTGGAAATAGTAAGTGGTAAGGGTGATTTTGAAAATAATTGTAGTAGTGAAAGAATCAGTAGTCATTCAAAAGGGGGCAAGGGATTATGGGATATATTGTATAACCCCAGCAGTTGCTTTGGTCATGCTCAGCAATAGCTGATGCTGACATGGACACAAACCATCCAAAGGAACACAAACACATATAGGGGATATGGGGGTTTGGGATTCATAAGGTAGCAAGTAAATAACAGATGGATGACAGAGTGCACACATAGATAAAAATTAATTTAAAGGGGAAAGGGAACATATTACAGCATGCTAGTAACATAACTTGACTGCAGAAACATGAGCAGAAGTAGACAGGAATGAGAAACTGGAGCAACTAAAGAAAATATGTTGTTGTTGAGGCTTGTAAATTAACTAGGACATACCAGTAGAGAAGTAAAGTGCAGTAAGGAAAAGTTAAGACGATTCAGGATAGACTCCGTACAGCCCAATCCAGACAGAAGAGTTACGCGGACAGGAAGGTTCGTGATGTTTCATATATGGTTGGTGAGCGGAATCTGCTTCGGGTTTCACCTATGAAAGGCGTCATGAGGTTTGGGAAGAAAGGAAAGTTGAGTCCGAGGTTTATTGGCCTTTTTGAGATCTTGCGGCGAGTTGGGAGGTTGCCTATGAGCTTGCCTTGCCTCCCAGTTTGGCCGGAGTTCACCCGGTATTTCATGTTTCGATGCTCCGGAGGTATCACGGTGATCTGTCTCACGTGTTGGATTTCAGTTCAGTCCAGTTGGACAAGGATCTATCCTATGTTGAGGAGCCAGTGGCTATATTGGACAGACAGATCAGAAAGTTGAGGTCAAGGAACATTGCATCAGTGAAGGTTCAGTGGCGGGGTCAGCCGGCTGAGGAGGCGACTTGGGAGACCGAGCAGGATATGCGCAGCCAGTATCCTCATCTTTTCACTACTTCAGGTATGTTCTCTATGCTCGTTCGAGGACGAACGAATGTTTAAGTGTAGGAGGATGTAACGACCCGGCCGATCGTTTTTGGAATTTACGCCCCGATCCCCCCCTTAGCTGTTTCCCCTAAGTTCATTTCTGCTATTTTGGTTTGCCGGGACGTTCGGTGTTAGGATTCAAAGTGTTTTGGGACACTTAGTCCCTAAATGAGAGCTTAAGCGTTGAAAAATGGTCCATAGTCGGAACAGTGTGAAGACGACCTCGGAATGGAAATCCGATGGTTCCGTTAGCTCCGTTAGGTGATTTCGGGGTTGAGAGCATGTTCAGAATGTATTTTGGAAGTCCGTAGCTCATTTAGGCTTGAAATGCCGAAGTTTGTATTTTTGAAGTTCCGGTCCGATAGTGAGTTTTGACCCGAGGGTCGGAATGGAATTCAGGAAGTTGCACTAGCTCCGTCATGTCATTTGGGATGTGTGTGCAAAATTTCAGGTCATTCATACATGTTTTGGTTAGGTTTTTGATTGAAAGCGTATTTGGAAGAAATTTGAAATTCTTAGGCTTGAATCATTGATTAAATCGGGTTTCCGGTGTTGTTTTAGGTGTTTTAAGGATTGGTACAAGTTCGAATAAGGTTTTAGGTGGTATTGGTGCTTTTGGTTGAGGTCCCGAGGGCCTCGGGATGATTTTGGGTGGTTGACGGAAAATTTTGAAGTTGAATGAATTGCTGAAGGTTCTGTCATCTGGTATTTTCGCTTCTGCGGCTAGGGAACCGCAGAAGCGGAGCCGCAGAAGCGGCTAGACCATTGCAGGAGCGAAATTCAAGTGTTCCTTCAGTTTCCGCAGGTGCGGAAGTTTAACCGCAGAAGCGGTTACGCACCTGCGAGATAGTAGTCGCAGATGCGGTCCTTGGGATTTTGATTGAAACCGCAGAAGCGGTACGGAATCCGCATAAGCGGCAACCGCAGGTGCGGTTTAAGACCGCAGAAGCGGAACTCTTGGCTTTAATGAAAAACCGCAGAAGCGGTGAGTTGGTCCGCAGAAGCGGGACCGCAGATGCGGTCCCTTGTCCGCAAAAGCGGAAACACCTATTCTGATACAGAAAATTCGAGAGTTTGATTTCATAAGTTGGAAAGGTCGAATTTAGCTCGGGGAAGGGCGATTTTCAGAGGGTTTTGAAGAGAAGACCATTGGGTAATGTTTCTTTGATCCCTCCTAGCTATATTTCATCATTTTGTAGTTAAATCCATCATTAAAATTCGAATTTGGGATCAAAATTGGATGAAAATGGGTAAAACTTCTTAGACCTAACTTTTGGATTTTGAGTGGGCATTTGACCTCCGATTTGGGAGATTTTTATATGGTTAGACTCGTGAGAGTACGAGGGTTCTAAAAATGTGAAAATTATTCGATTCCGAGACGTTGGCCTGAGGGGCATTTTGGTCATTTTACCTATTTTCGCGCCTTAGCTTAAATTTAATAGTGGAATCAGTTGTTTGCAATATTACTTATGATATGTAATTGAATTGACTAGATTTGGGCCATTTGGAGTCGGATACTCGTGGCAAAGGCGTGGTTCCTAGTTGATTATTGAGCCAGTTCGAGGTAAGTGGCTTGTCTAACCTTGTGTGGGGGACTTTTCCCCTTAGGATTGTTACTTGATATCTGTGTGACTTGTACGTAAGGTGACGGGCGCGTACTTGGGCCGATTGATGGAAAATCCGATTTTACTTAAGTTATTGAGATTTGGTTTCTTTCTTACTTGCCTTATTCTACTTGAAATTATAACTTGTGCTAGATTAGGAAAAGCATGTTTAATTGACTTGATTGCCTAATTGCTTGAGTCGTTTTGACTGTTCTATGTGAAGCATGCCAGGCTAGTTCTATCTGTGTTGTATTTCGTACTTCTTTCCTTGGTATATTTCTGGCTGTGGTTGCGCATTTACATTAGGACTACGGATGTGGGATTCCGGTAGCTCTCCCCCTGTTTGTTTATTTTGGGACTACGGGTTCGATTCCCGGTAGATCCCCCTGCACTTTTACTTTGGGACTGCGGGTTAGATTCCCGATAGATCCCCCATCCATATTGATTGTTGGACTACGGGACGGTATCCCGGGAGATCCTTCGATTTGGCACATGAGTTGGACTACGGGACGGTATCCCGGGAGATCCACTGGACAGCTGAGAAAAAGGGCTACAGGACGGTATCCTGGGAGACCCTCATTGTTATTCTTGGTATTGAGCTGTAGTCATTCTGTGTTCATTTCGTTCTTTGTGTAGTTGTTATTATTTCGTTAGCCTGTCTTATCTCACTGCTGTACTCATTATTTCTGTCAGATTTTCATAATATTAATTAATATTATAATTTTACCTCAGTAGGGCCTTGACCTCCCTCGTCACTACCCAACCGAGGTTAGGCTTGGCGCTTACTGAGTACCGCTGTGGTGTACTCATGCCCTTCCTGCACATGTTTTTCATGTGCAGATCCAGGTACCTCTTCTCAGGTGCACTATCCTTGAGGCGAGGAGACACACAGAGACTTCGAGGTATATCTGCAGCGTTCGCAGACCGAAGAGTCTTGTTCCTTATTCTAGTTGTAGAGCTGTTATCCTATCATACTTTTGATATAGATATTCTAGAGATTAGAGTACTTATGGTAATTCTATTAGCCTATGTTTCCCGTGAGTTTCCGGGTTTTGGGATTGAGTTGTAGACTTCCACATATCTTAGAGTTGTATAGGGCCGGGTCGGCCTTATATTCGAGTTGTTATTTCATATGTTCAGTTTTAATTGATTATTCCTCAAGTTAAA
>NW_017671721.1:116504-130834 GCF_001879085.1 Nicotiana attenuata | reverse complement strand
GAAAAATGGTCCGTAGTCGGAACAGTGTGAAGACGACCTCGGAATGGAAATCCGATGGTTCCGTTAGCTCCGTTAGGTGATTTCGGGGTTGGGAGCGTGTTCGAAATGTATTTTGGAAGTCCGTAGCTCATTTAGGCTTGAAATGCCGAAGTTTGCATTTTTGAAGTTTCCGGTCCGATAGTGAGTTTTTGATCGGAGGGTCGGAATGGAATTCCGGAAGTTGCAGTAGCTCCGTCATGTCATTTGGGATGTGTGTGCAAAATTTCAGGTCATTCGGACGTGTTTTGGTTAGGTTTGTGATCGAAAGCGTATTTGGAAGAATTTGAAGTTCTTAGGCTTGAATCATTGATTAAATCGGGTTTCCGGTGTTGTTTTAGGTGTTTTAAGGATTGGTACAAGTTCGAATAAGGTATTAGGTGGTATTGGTGCTTTTGGTTGAGGTCCCGAGGGCCTCGGGATGATTTCGGGTGGTTGACGGAAAATTTTGAAGTTGAATGAATTGCTGAAGGTTCTGTCATCTGGTATTTCCGCTTCTACGGCTTGGGAAGCGCAGAAGCGGCTAGACCACCGCAGGAGCGAAATTCGAGTGCTTCTTCAGTTTCCGCAGGTGCGGAAGTTTAACCGCAGAAGCGGTTACGCACCTGCGAGATAGTAGTCGCAGATGCGGTACTTGGGATTTTGATTGAAACCGCAGAAGCGGTAAGGAATCCGCATAAGCGGCAACCGCAGGTGCGGTTTAAGACCGCAGAAGCGGAACTCTTGGCTTTAATGAAAACCGCAGAAGCGGTCCCTTGTCCGCAGAAGCGGTAATCCCTGTTCAGAAATAAGAAATTCGAGGGTTGAGTTCAAAAGATAGAAAAATCAGTTGAGAGCTCGGGAGAGGGCGATTCTTGGAGGGTTTTGAAGAGAAGATCATTGGGTAACGTTTTCTTAACCCTATTTAGTTGTATTCCATCAATATCTAGTTAAATCCATCATTAGAATTCGAATTTAGGATCAAAAATTGGATAGTTTGGGGAAAACTTCTTAGACCTAACTTTTGGATTTTGAGTGGGCATTTGACATCTGATTTGGGAGATTTTTATATGGTTGGACTCGTGAGAGTACGAGGGTTCTGAAAATGTAAAAATTATTCAATTCCGAGACGTTGGCCTGAGGGGCATTTTGGTCATTTCACCTATTTTCGCGTCCTAGCTTTAAATTTAATAGTGGAATCAGTTGTTTGCAATATTACTTACGATATGTAATTGAATTGAATAGATTTGGGCCATTTGGAGTCTGATACTCGTGGCAAAGGCGTGGTTCCTAGTTGATTATTGAGCCAGTTCGAGGTAAGTGGCTTGTCTAACCTTGTGTGGGGGACTTTTCCCCTTAGGATTGTTACTTGATATTTGAGTGCCTTGTACGTGAGGTGACGGGCGCGTACTTGAGCCGATTGATGGAAAATCCTGTTTTACTTAAGTTATTGAGATTTAGTTTCTTTCTTACTTGCCTATTTGCTTAAGTTGTTTTGACTGTTCTACGTGAAGCATGCTAGGCTAGTTCTATCTGTGTTTGTATTTCGTACTTCATTCCTTGGTATATTTCTGGCTGTGGTTGTGCATTTACATTGGGACTACGGATGTGGGATTCCGGTAGGCCCCCCCCCCCTGTCTGTTTATTTTGGGACTACGGGTTCGATTCCCGGTAGATCCCCCTGCACTTTTACTTTGGGACTGCGGGTTAGATCCCCCTGCACATTGATGATTGGACTACGGGTCGGTATCCCGGGAGATCCACTGGACAGTTAAGAAAAGGGCTACAGGACGGTATCCTGGGAGACCCTCATTGGTATCATTGACATTGAGCTGTATTTACTCTGTGTTAATCTGTCTTTTGTAGTTGTTATTACCTCGTTGACTTGCCTTATCTCACTGTTGTATTCATTATTTCTGTCAGATTTTCATACTGTTAATTAATATTATATGTTACCTCAGTAGGGCCCTGACCTTCCTCGTCACTACCCAACCGAGGTTAGGCTTGGCACTTACTGAGTACCGTTGTGGTGTACTCATGCCCTTCCTGCGCATGTTTTCATGTGCAGATCCAGGTACCTCTTCTCAGGCGCACTACCCTTGAGGCGAGGAGATACACGGAGACTTCGAGGTATATCTGCAGCATCCGTAGACCTAAGAGTCTTCTTCCTTATTCTAGTTGTAGAGCTGTTATCCTATCATACTTTTGATATAGATATTCTAGAGATTAGAGTACTTATGGTAATTCTATTAGCCTATGTTTCCCGTGAGTTTCCGGGTTTTGGGATTGAGTTGTAGACTTCCACATATCTTAGAGTTGTATAGGCCGGGCGGCCTTATATTCAGTTGTTATTTTCATATGTTCAGTTTTAATTGATTATTCCTCAAGTTAAATTGTTATTTCCGCACTATTAGGCTTACCTAGTTGTAGGAACTAGGTGCCATCACGACATGTTCATGGAGGGTGAACGGGGGTCGTGACATCACCATCTGTGAGAGAACAAGAGTTGAATGATTCAAACATCAATGATAGAATAAAAACGCAAGATAGGGAAAGAAAGAAGTGATTTTTTTGCGAAAACTCCATAGCCTCTAGAAGATAAATACAGACGTCTTTGTACCGTTCCTCCAGATTCTACTAAGCTTGCTCATGACTCGTGAGACCTAAGCAACCTAGGGCTCTGATAACAACTTGTCATGACCCGGAATCCCCAACCTCGGGACCAAGATGGCGCCTAACATCAACTTTCTAGTCAAGCCGACTTTATTAAAGAGATTAACCAATTATTTTTAGCAATTAACTCATGTAATGACAATAAACGAGAAATATACTCCAAAACTAACACAGTGCGAATATAAATAACGTGATACAAACTACTCCTAGAAATCCAGAGTCACGAGTACATGAGCAACTAGAAGTCCACAAACATAGTCTAAAACAAATACAACTGTTATAAAAAGATAACAGTAAAGGTAGGAAATAGAAGGGGACTTCAAGGTCTGTGAACACTAGTAGATCTACCTCGAGTCTTCGTATGAAAGTGATTCAAGTTACCGCATTTCTAAGTATCGCTGGGACCGATACCAGTATCTACACAAGAAGTACGGAAGTATAGTATGAGTACAAGCTACCCAATGTACTCTGTAAATGTCGAGCCTAACCTCGACGAGTAGTGATGAGGATATGATAAGACATCTACGTACAAACCCTATACAAATATATATAAAGCAGAAAAATAGCAAAAAGAATGAAAAAATATTAAATGGGAGGGGACATGCGAAAGGGGAGAATATCTTAAAACAGAAAGTAAGATATCCCAAAATTAGCATCTTCCGAATTAAGCAACACTATAACCAAGAAAATCACCAAAACCGGAAATCAAAAGCAATGATATGAATATGAATGGAATGGCATCACCCTTCGTGCTTTTACTCTCGTCCTTACCATGTAATATCATGAATATAATGGCACGGCGTAACACTTCGTGCTTTTACTCTCAAATCTATCAATATATGATAATGAATTCAAATAAGGCACAGCAACACCCTTCGTTTTCAAATCATCTTTTATGTTAGCTTATTCATGAGTCTCAAATTATCAACATAATATAGCCTAGATTTGTTTTTTTTTGTTAATGAAATAGAGGATTCAAAATACACACACATTATGTATCATTACTGGTTCACGATGCACCATTACCGATTCACAAGGCACTGTTAATTGTTATGAAATGTCGTTAGAACTTTTAACCATTCTTGTTGTTAATAGTTCACAAAACATTGTTAGCGGTTCACAAAGTATTGTTAGAGGTTCACAAAGCACTATTAGTGGTTCATAAAGCAGTGTTAGTGGTTCATGAAGTGCCATTAGTGGCTCATAAAGCAGCATTAGTGCCATTAGCGATTTACACCATTAACAAAGCTTCATTAGCAATTCACAAGGTGACATTAGCGGTTCACACTGTTAGTGGCTCACAAAGCGTCGTTAGCGATTCACAAAGCACCATTAGCACCCCTTGAAGTGTTGTTAGAACCACTACAAAGCACCATTAGCGGTTCATATAATGTCGTTAGTTGCTCCCAAAGCTCCGTTAGCGTCACTAGCAGTTCACGTAGTTAGGGGTTAATAAAGCTCTGTTAGCACTTGACAAAGTTGTGTTAGCGGTTCACAAGGTGCCATTAGAGGTTCTCAAAGCATCATTAGCGCCATTACAGTTCATGTTGTTAGCGGTTCACCAATAAACGTTAGCGGGTCACAAAGCATCAATAACAACTCATAAACGCCATTAGCAATTTACAATGCACCATCAGCATTTCCTAGCACTGTCGGTGGTTCTCAAAGAATTGCTAGCACCATTAGCGGTTCAGAAAGAGGTTTATAAAGCACCATTAACAGTAGAAAACATTATTGGACCAAAATTTCAAATCATGTTTTATGTTAGCTTATTTGTGAGACTCAAATTATCAACATAAAATAGACCTAGTATTTATTTTTTTTGGTTAATGAATTAGAGGATTCAAAATACACACACATTATTGGTTGGGTTTGGAAATTGATTTTGGTTCAACTGTTATATATATATATATATATATATATATTGGTTTGGTATTAATAAAGGATTGTGTTACCTGTAATGACCCGACCGGTCGGTTTGAGCATTTGTACTTTTCTCGGTAGTTTACGGGCATGAGTAGCTTCTTATGATGTATTATGACTTATGCGAATCATCGGTTTCGGTTTTTAGGTTATTCGGAATTAATTTGGAAGAATGAATTTCATTGTTGAAGGTTTAAGTTGGGAGAGTTGACCAAGTTTGACTTTCTATAAATTTGGCATCGGAAGGAGTTTTGATGGTTCAGAAAGACTCGGATGGTGATTTTGGACTCGGGCATATGCCTGGATTTGCATTTGGAGATTTCTAGAAGGTTTCGGCACAAATTGGCAAAAATTGGAAATTTGGAGGTTTGGAAAGTTCATAACTTTGACCGGGAGTTTGCTTTGTGGATATCAGATTCGGATTTTTGTTTCAGGAATGAGTCAATTTGGACTGGTGTGCAAAATTTGGGTTTCATTCCGGATTGGTTTGCTATGTTTCGGCACGAGTTATGGAAGTAGAAAAGTTCAAGTTCATCAAATTTGAATTGAGGTGCGATTCATTGTTTTGATATTGTTATGTGTGATTTGAGACCTTGAGTGGGTCCGTGTTATGTTATGAGACTTGTTGGTGTATTCGGATGGGGTCCCGAGGGGCTCGGGTGAGTTTCGGACGAGATTCGAAGCATTTTGGAATTTTTGGCCATGGCTAGTTTGCTAGAGGTTCTGGTGTGACTGCACCTATGGAGCATTGGGCGCAGGTGCGGAGCCGCAAAAGAGGCAGTGTCATCGGAGAAGCGAGAAGAGGCTGGGCGAGGGATATCGCAGAAGCAAAGAATTTAGCTTATGTACTGATGCATGGGTGCGAGGAATTGTGAGCGCAGGTGAGAAGATCTTCGCAGAAGAGGAGTTTGTTACTGCAGGTGTGATGGTTGATGGGCAAAGCTATTTCGGCAGAAGCGAAGTTTCACCGCAGAAGCGAAGGTCCCAGGTTTGACCTATTGTCCACAAATGCAAAAAACGCTTGGCAGAATGCTTTAAGTTCGAGGGTTGGCCATTTTTATCAAATATTGATCTATGGACTTCGGAATGGAGCGATTTTGGAGGCCAATTTCACCACAAGGATTGGGGTAAGTGTTCTATACTTGGTTTTGACTATATTTCGTGAATCTATCTTCATTTTTAACAATAGGTTGATGAAATTTTAGAGGAAATTGGTGGGTGTTGTCTAAAACTTCATAAATCGAATTTTCAAGGTTTGAACATCGATTTGGAGTCGTATTTATGTGAAACTAGTATTGTTGGACTCGTAACTGAATGGGTTGTCGAATTTTGCGAGTTTTGTCGGGTTCTGATGTACGGGCCTGGATTGGACTTTTGGCCGATTATGGGCTTTTGATTCAAGATTTGACCTTCGTCGATTGGGATTAGTTCCTTTGGAATTGTCTGATGTATTTGAGCTGCTTTTGGTTAGTTTCGAGCCGTTCGGAGGTCGGAACTCGCGGGATAGCATTTTTTAGAGCATCGCTTGGCTTTCTCGGTATTGGAATTTGCTCGTTCGAGGTAAGTAACACTTCTAAACTTGGTTCTGAAGATATGAAACCCCGAATTATGTGTTATGTCTTTGGTGTTGAGGTGACGCACATGCTAGGTAATGGGAGTGTGGGCGTGCCGGTGTGAATTGTGATTCCGTTATTCTCGTGCTACTGTGTAGTTACCTGTTCTTATCTGTTACCATGAAACCTCTACTTATTAGATCTATTGAGCTCTGATCCATGTTAGAAATCATATCTAGGCTATATCCTTATTTTGTTGAGACCCACTGAGGTCATATTGCTGTTAAATTATTTGTTTAAATTGTAATTTAATACTCAGTCATGTTCATTCATTTCATATCATATCTCATTCTCTATTGCTATTTGTTGACACATCATATCATCATTTATTGATGGTTTCATCGCATTGCGATCCCGATAGACTGGAGAGATTGATGAGTGAGTGAGGTCGAGGGCCTAAGTTGTGATATATTACACGTATTTATGGGATTTGGTTGCATGTCACTGCAGGTATCATCCATTCATGCAATGATTGGCTTGATATAGTGCTTGGGCTGAAGGAGCCCCTCCGAAGTCTGCACACAACCCCAGTGACCGTGGTTGATTTAAATTGAGGGATGGATCTTCCCTAGACATGGTTCTTGTCCGATGCATTTATATTTGGGGATGGATCTTCCCCAGGCTACATTGGCCATATAAAGCACTAAGTGGTTGTGTCAGTTGCTAGGGATATATTCGAGATCGATCTTCTCTGGGTTGTTCCCCAAGCTGCATTGGCCATATAAAGTACTGAGTGATTGACTCTCAGTTGGTATGGATATATTCGGGATCGATCTTCTCTAGGCTGGATTGGCCATATACAGTACTGAGTGACTGATCATGTCGAGTGATTGAACATGATGAGTGGAAAGTGTGAGACAGTGAGATTGAGTACTTTGAGAGTGTGAGTACATGAGTTCATCTCTGAGATACGTGGCATTGACATGCACACATGACATACAGACATAGAGATGGATTTTCCTCATGTTGTACGGTATCACGTCATTCATGACTTCTCACATATATTGACATATACGCGTAGAGATGTATTTTCCTCATGCCATTAGAAAATGAAACATTTGCCTGTGAAAAGCTTTTTGAGAAAAATTACAGTTTTCAAACTTACTCATATTTTCGGCAATTTCGGTAAAGGATTTGGGTTTTCATTTATATACTAAAAACGGATCTATTTTCTGGGACTGTGAGAGATCTGAGCATTTTATCTTTGAGTTACTTCTTCCATTACTTTAATTATGTTGCTATGAGTTGTTTTGTTCAGTTGGTGTTAGACTCCAACCCTTGTCCCAGCTCGTCACTACTTTCGACCTAAGGTTAGATTTTTTACTTATTGAGTATGTGGAGTCGGTTTAATTCATACTATACTTCTGCACCTCGCGTCCAGATGTTGGCTGTTGATGTTGGTGTGTTCGATGGGAGCTGGATTTTAAGACGTACCAGCATTCCGGTTATAGCTTCCTCTTGTTTATGGTAGCCTTAGATTTATAAAAATCTGTTTATGTACATCTCGAGCAGATGATGCATTTATTTCATACCAGCTTTGTAAATTCTATTCTTAGAAGCTCATGATTTATACTGCCAGTCCTTGGGGAATGTATCAGTTTTAGATAATTTCTTGTATTTACTTGTCTTATTAATTTCCTTGGAATTGGTTGGTTGTTAATTGACTTATCTAGCGGGTTGGATTAGGTGTCATCACCACTAGTTGGATTTTGGATCGTGACAATACCTTAGTATTAAATTTGATTTTTTTAATTTATGGAAATGACTTAAAGTTATTTATCTTGGTTACTATATCTCCTTAAATTGTAAATTTGGTGCATATCTTTTGCTTCCCTATTAATACATTGCTAAAGCAACAATTAAGGTAATAATTAATTTTGTTGTAGAATTACTGTAGTAGTACCAGAATACTTGGAAGACATTGGAGAAAGCAACATTCCTTAAAATTTTCTTGGTCTCAGCAGATGTGGCCACTGCAATTTCCTCGTTATTAAAATACACGTGTTGCCTTGTACAGCATCACTTATATACTTATTTATTACATTTAGCATTTCATTTGTGCTCCATTTCTCCGATTGCTTATGTCTGTAACCCACATAGGTAGTATCGATTTCCCTTCTGTTCTCTTCCTCACCTACTTTGTCTTCTTCATTATAGCTCCAACCTTGCTGATTTACTTCGCTCCTTGCTTGTATGATCATGGTAATTCCTGATTCGAGCTGCTTCATGATGCTGCGCTGATTTTGTATCTGAAGATGGTCCCTCCTGTTCGCTGCATTTGCTATGAAGACCATGGATTGCCAAGATCCGTTTGAGGTGTCATTGATCAGTAAAGTGCCCTACTTTGCCTTAGTTGGATTGCATGTGCCTGCTTCAATCGAATTTGTGATCTTTCTGCCCCTGTAAATTGTCATGAGGATACTAACCTTCATTACTTCTCTTTGTTTTTTCTGCATATAAATAATTTACTGTATGCCTGACTCCCTGTATGTAGTGCCTTAAATTCCCGCTCGAGATGTGTTACATTCTTCCACAGGTGCATCATCCAGTCAAATTCTCTCAAAGTGAGAAATTTGATGTCTGCAGACTGTGTGTCTATGTGACCCCATTACTCTGATTGCTTGTTTTTTGTGTCTGTTGTTGTTCTCTTTCTTTTATGAATGTGGTATCCTGTTCTCCTGTGTGATTTTTTGCAATTGAATCCTACAACTTTTGAAGCCAAAACTGTAGTTTTCATGGTAACTATGCTATAATCTAGGTTTAATTTATCCCCGATGGAATGAGTACAAAGTACTAATACCACCACCTGGGGATTCCTTAAACCGTAGAATAAAGATAGTATTGCAAAATCTGTGTGACACCATATGTTTGTTTGATTTGCTTCTGTGCTTACTGTTGTTTTCTGTCTTTTGTGTATGTGATATCTTGCCCTCCCATGGTGTATAGATAGCCTAGTTATACTTGCAAAAAAGAAAACAACATTAGTAGTAAAGTGATCTCTCATGATCTCCCCTTTACAGGCTTGACCATGACAGATATCAAAATTGCCTCCTGATTTCCTTTCTTCCCTAAACTTCTTTTCATCCCCTTCTTCCTTGCTACCCTGACTCCCATTTGACACTTCTTGCCCCTTCTTTGCTATACCCAGCCTCCACCCAATAAAAAACCTATTCTCCTGAAGCCCAATTCTCTTCAACATTCTGGGCATTTTTGCTCCTGTTACTTCCTTTTTATTGATTAGCTCCTCCCCTTTCCTTACCACGCTTAACTCCAAAAGGATTAAATCATGGTACTTGAAGACTGATTTACTGCAGATAGAAATAAGCATAATCATCATACTCTTCTCCCTAAGGATTTGAATATGAGAACCAATTAGAATTTTCATTTTCCTCCTGCTCCTGTTACTGCTTAACTTTCTTATTAGTAACTTTTACTCTAGAAACACAATTTGTGTGTCTCTCTTATATTGTGAGTATGATAATTTTAGTTAATAATTTTTTTTTCTTTTCAATAACTTTATTAATAATATCAATGTTTTTAGGACAATTAAGCAATACGGCGTTTGAATGCACTAAAGATATTGATTGCACAATCAACTTGTTAGGACATCTCAAATGTGACTTTACTACGCACAAGTGCTTCTGTGCACAACCTCCAGCAGCAAATAATGGAGTAGAAAAAGGTAACAAGATAGATCAATACCGATTTAAGTTTGTTATTTTAGAAATTGAACCATGTTTTGTTATTAAAATTTCATAATTAATAAGGTTCAATAAAAGTATATTTTCATATTGATATGTTGGAAAAGGCAATATTCCAAAAAATTTGTTATTCTCTTTATTTGCTTATTTTGTTAGTTAAATAATCTAGCTCATTCTATATATTCCACTTATGAGGAGGTTGTGTCACGACCCAATTTTTCCTCAGTTTGGGTATAGTGATGGCACCTAGTCTTAGGGACTAGGTAATCCTAACTCATGCTGAAATACAACAATAATAAATGGAATTTAATAGTCTTGAAGAAGAAATCTCTACAAAGTTTATAATTCCCAAAACCCGGTAGTACAAGTCATAAGCTCTACAGAGTTCGCTACAACTTCTAAATTAATTGTTTGGAAACAAATACAACAGTGTGAATACAAAATAGGAAGCTGACTCCGAAGCCTGCGGACACAGCGGCAGGTTTACCTTGAGTCTCCTCGGCAAGAATCCGCACATCTACTATCGAACAATACCCGGATCTGCATAAAACAATGTGCAGATGTGTAGTATGAGCACACCACAGCGGTGCCCAGTAAGTATCAAGACTAAACTCGGTGGAGTAGTGACGAGGAAAAGTCAAGACACCCACTGATCTAATAAACAGAACAAGTATAAGTATAGAAACAACAGAACATGATATTTATATAAAGACTACGCGATACGGCTAACAATACAGTAATAGCAATGAGGAAAGAAAATAGCAAGTACTCAGCGAAACACCATAAGGAAAACACAGAAAGGTAAACGAGAAAACAATCCAAAATTCGAAATTACAAATACAGCAAAGACAAGTCATAACTCGACAGCTACAACAGTTTTCACCTTAAATCTTAACCAGCAAACGTCAATCAAATAGTCAAACCTTTCAAGTGATAGAAATGATTCGAAATATACTTCCTTCAAATAAATGTTCTTTTCAAAAATAGTTCATTAAAAATAACCACTTTTCAAATATAATCTGTATGCGGCAAAATCAGAAGACTTAATTTCTCGCTATCAAGCCATTTCAGAAGAATGCCTTGAGACCCCGAGGACGTGGAGCCACGACAAAATCCCCCACCCCTCGGGGCTCGTCGAGGTCCGACTCAAAGAAGAAAGAGGTCGAGGCTAGAAGAGAAAGGCAAGTTCCCAAGACACACGGCTACGTCTGGCAAAGCGGCGTATCCAGAGCCTATGCCGAAGCGTCGCGTCTAGCCGTCCCATCTCCATACTTTACAATTAATGCATGTTGTACTATAGCCGGGTTCCCCTCCTATATAAAGGGAGCCCACACTACTTTAAGGGGCTGATGTTACTCCAACTACTTTCCACCAGATCACTAATATCTCTCTCTCCCTCTCTGTTTCTCTCTAACTTGCCCGTTCTTATTAGCTCGAGGCCACTCTCCGCGTAAATACTTTCATACTTTTTCTTCATTTATTGCTTGGTATTGGCCATAAAGAGCCTTGCTTGATCATATTCTAACTGTTGCCCCATTCCCGACTACCCCTGATAGCTCGAGATCGAGCCCAGATATTGGCCTCGAGGTCCTCCATCGACCAGTCTGAAGCCAGGGCAGGAAGCCCCTCAGTTTGATTACTGACCTGTTTTAGCTTGTATTTTATCGTTAAACTTCATATTCTTAGCACCATCTGCTCTAACAACTAGCATAAAAATAGATCACGTATTTTTAGAATCCCATTCACAAATTTAATTGTTGTTACAATTTTCACGATAAACAGTTTGGCGCCCACCGTGGGGCTAAAAATAATAGAGATTATTTTCTTGCTGGTTTCATTACAAAAACGCAAGTTGTCTTTCACACTTTTTCTTGTCCAGGATCTCTTGATTTCAGGTCGAAATGTCTGGCTCGGTAAATAGAGTGGAGAGTGACAACCTCAAAAACCACGGGTAAAATGGCGTGGATGTTTCGGCTTCCGGAGGGCAACCCCAGAATCCCAATGACGCACTCGGACCAATTCTAGCGGACACAGATTCGCAGGACGTAGAACAGGTCGACGAAACCTTACACACCGACAGAAGCATACAACATGGCGACCAACTGGAAGCCCGAAAAACCACGGTTCGGGAAGCGCAGGAAGTTAGTCTTCATGTTATTTTTGAAACGTTGCTGGATCAACAGTTGGTCATCGCTTACTTACAAAGCCATCCGAAGACTCCCAGCACGGCAGTACCGGAAACAGCTCCCCCCGTCGAGCAAGTACCCGAGAGATCAAGCAATAACGGATCGGTAGCCGACCCTGCTATAGCAAAGATGCTTGGGGATCTCTCCAAAAGGATTGAATCAGGTTCGTGGAAGTCCGTGCAACGACCGTTACCCGAGGAAGTGGCCTCGGAACTCATTTCAAAGTTGTCCGGAATGCCAGAACTCCCTAAGTACAACGGAACCTCAGATCCCAACGAGCACATCACCGCCTATACGTGCACGGGAAAAGGCAACCACCCAAAAGATGATGAGATCAAGCCCGTATTATTGAAAAGGTTTGGGGAAATACTCTCGAACGGAACCACGATGTGGCGTCATAACATGGCGCCCGACCCTATAAACTTGCCTACCGTACCGGCAGACTCCTCCATAAAGGCACACGCCGGTGCCATCGAAACGACGACGAAAACCCCGATGCATCCAGGGCCGAGCAAAGGGAGAATGAAACATTACGGGTTTTCACACCTCATTCCCCGATGTAACGAAACAGGATTACCCACGGTCTCGCATGACTGGGCAATACGCGCCTTCACTCAAAGCCTAAATAAAATGAGCCCGACGATTTTAGGGCAGTTCAAACAAAGCTTGATCAGGTACCCGGCCATGACCTGGTCGGATGCCCGTACCCGGCATCAGCTGCAAACCAGGGTCATGGACGACCGTCCGGGAGCCTCCTCGGGCTCAGCCTACCCAAACGGGCTATTGGCAATGAATCCCATGCCGAATAGAGCGAGGTACCGCCCATGCGCCACAGACAGGAGAAACTCCCCAAGATGCAGTCTACCGCGCCACGATCGAAGAATGGCTCGAGGGAAATTTCCTCGAGGAATCATTAACAAAACCAGATTCGATAATGACACATGGCCGGCAAGGGCGCCTCGCCCACTAGAGTACAATTTCCACATCGCTATACCAAACATCATGCTCGTCGTAGGCGAAATCGGGGACGTCAAATGGCTCGGACCAATTCGGTGGAATTCCTCTCAAAGGAATCGCAGCCTGGCGCGGGAACTACATAGCAAGTGCGGCAGCGTGGCCGAAGGTAGGCACCAGCTTCAAAGGAAAGCCACCAAGCCGCTCGGCAAAAATCACCGCCGAGAACTGAAGAGCGATCGAATTCAAGTTCTGTCCCCAGTACGGAAGGCAGGCAGGAGGAACGAAACAAGAGGGTCGCAGCGCATCACCACGATGATGGAGGAATGGTGACCCTTTCCAAGAACTTTTAAAAAGGAGAGCAAGATTTCTCGTCACCGGAGAAAGGAAGACCTGGGGATGTAACCTAGGGATGCCCTTACATTCAGCAAAGGGGATACCTCGACCTCACCTCGACCTCACAATGATGCACCGGTAACCTTCTTCCTTACTCGATCCATTTTTGATAGAAAATGTGCTCATGAGTTCAGGTGACTCGATCAACGCTGTCGGACCGCCGGGTCGAAATGCAACCACCTCTCGAATCTTTGACGGACTCCAAACGGCGATCGCTACAATAAGGGGGAAAGACCATTCACCCAGCACAGCATGACCGACCCAGACCGGAATGCCGATTCCATGTCATCAAAGGTGGTTCAGACGACCTCGGGCACATAGCCCGAAGATAGGGCCATCCCCACTTCGCAAAAAGGATGAAAATTCCACGCAACGGATGGAATTAAAACCGTCGGCAGGAAGCAATACGCGACAAGGGAAATCCCGCATCACACGATGCATTGCCGGTACTAATATCCCTACTCTCGAAGAAGTCGAAGGGTAAGCGAACCATATCATCGACCAAGTCCAATCAAACACAGCAGAGGGCTACATTAGAATCCACACCCCGAAATAGCGGGAACAGACCAAATCTCAAAACATCGCCTACAAATCTCGCGGTAAAGGAAAACTACCTCCCTCCTTTGTTATTTTTCACTAAATTGTATGCAGACACCGGGCCAGGGCATTCGGAATTTCTAACTCTACCCGGAGACCTCAAGGCCTTAACAGAACCTGCCACGCTCTTTCCCCTCGGCCGAACATCTGCCCCAAGGAGAGTCGCGCCAGCAAGGTTCTTAGCGGAGCAACGTACCCCTGAGGAGGATCCGACAAGATCACAAGCTTTCTTCTGCAACCAAATGATGAATGACAACCCCCCCCCCCCCCCC
>NW_017671721.1:44739-116466 GCF_001879085.1 Nicotiana attenuata | reverse complement strand
GTCCTCTCGGAAGGGCCGGGGAACGGCAGACAAAGCTTCAATAGAGAATCATGTACCGGACCAAAGGGCCCAACGAGCCGCGCCCATGCGGCCCGAGCTCACAACATTGAAACAATATGTATTTATGCCAAGCAATAAAAGAATATCTTTCAACATCTCGTACTCCAGAAAAGGGAACTTCAGCATGCTCTCGGTAGGGTTCCCCCCACCAAATGCATCCCGAAGTACTCGAAGACTTAGCATCAACAACTTGGCACCCGTACGACCCCAGGGTCAAAACTCCGGGCTCATAAAGCCCCAACAAGGTAACTCCGAGCTCACGAATCACGGCTTTCGAGCCTAAGCAAACTCGATGACTCGGAGACTATCGCCAATTGCCGTATACTGGAGAACCCGAGGCCGTAAGACCCCGAGCGGGCAGACTCGGTGTAAACAGATCTATTCAACATAGCAACAAGAACTGTAAGACCTCAACAGACATGAAAATTTTGTAAGACCTTTCTACAGTCATAAAACTCAATCCCAAAGTTTAGGCTATACGTCGCATTTGTAAGAATCCTGAAAGGGCATACCCTCGGTGTAGATGCCTAAACTATCACTTGGGATCAAAAATGGCTCCATCCAAACACATATGACAACGGTCAAAATAGCTGCTCCAGCCAAATTAACGCGACTCGAGGACGCCTGACTGTCGCTAACAAAATCGCAGACCATTACTTCGAATGTACTTAGAAAAGAACCGGTTAAAACAGGCTTCCCTCAATAGGCAAACGTGCTTCGACCATGTCAGCTCCAAATCACAAGGCTTCGAGCTACTCAGCCTACGAGCTAAGAACCTACCGAGGTGCTCGAACATCGCCGCTAACGACTTGAAATCAAGGTTCTTCCAGAACCGACGACGGGTAAGGCAAAATCATTTCAAAAAGACCTTAACGAGAGGAAAACAAAGCCTACAAAAAGCCCACGGGCAAAAGCGTAAGAGACATTATCGCCAGCCAAGTGAGCCTCCGGGCCACACACTAAAAGGTCTCAACGACTAAAATAGCGTAAGAGCCAGTGTCGCCAGCTCGAAAATTGAAAACTTGATGATTAAAATGAGCTCGAGTCGTAACACGATTCGGAGACCGGATCCAAAATAGTTAACTACACATGCCTAAGGGCACGACCTAAGTGCCATTATCGCCAGCCAAACAATCCAGGACACACTTAAAAGGTCGCTTCGACCCGAAGCGCAAGAGCCATCGTCATCCGTACATGCAGGCACGAAAGAACTTGAGGGTTAATTAAAGCTCGAGTCGCAACGCGACTCGGAGACTGAACCCAAAATAGTTAAAACACAAACGCCCAAGGGCAAACAATAAGAACAGTCATCATCCGCCCATGCAGGAATGGGAGATTGGAGGTCAGGTAAGCTCGAATCTGGGCCTGACTCGGAGACTAGGCCAAAACAGCTGGGCAAAGCACAAAGTCCATGACGCCTACTTACATTAGAAATCGCACTTAAGAGCCTCCGGGCCTATCTAGTAAGCTCCGGATCCATAGGGTCCCCGCCAGACACCGAGAACCAGCCTGCCTAGTCGAAAGCAATGAAAAAAGAGATATAAAAGAGATAAAGCTTCAAGTTTTCTCTTATTTACATGCGCAAAAGGCGCGCTCTCCATATACAAACATGCTTGCAAATATCAAGTACAAAATAGAAAAGTGGCGAAATCCACGCTCTGCTACAAAAGGCTACAGCCTGCCAGCCCCAGATTAGCTCCCTATGACGTCAGCAAGAAGGGACCGAGTATCACACTCGTTCGCCCTTGCTCGAGCTAACTCCTCCGAGAGAACGAAGCCCCTAGCGCTAATCTCCTCGAGTACCTCTCTTTGGGATCTGCAACAGACATATTCCTCGATCCTCTTCTCGCGATCCAGGGCCCGCTTCAATTCGGCTTGGGCATCAGCAGTGTCCTACATACGAATCACCATCTACTGATCGGCCTTGGTTTAATTTAATGCTGCTTCATCTCGGGCATCGATTATGACCTTCGAGAGATCGAACTCGAGCTTCCCGATCATATCCACTTGGACTGTAGCATTGTCACGAGCCAAGCAGAGTTGGGCCTCGAGGGTGGGAACCTTGGCCAAGGTGCCCCTCTCCTCTAAAGCTTGAGCTTGCGCCTGATCCCTCAGTTCGCCACAAGCACTCCTGACGCAGTCGGCTTCGCCCTTAAGGTACTCCCAGGCCTCTGTTTTTTTCTGCAGCTAAGATAGGCAAAAGGGTTAACCTTAAGGGTCAAAAAGAGCGAAGCATGTACTATGGAAGGATACCTGCTCCATCAAATAGCTCTCATAATTCGAGCTTCGACACGCCTCGTATCGCCAGTGCATCAACTCAACCTCCTTCTCCACGCTAAGGATCCTAAGGGATTCACCCTCGTCTAGAGCTTTCCAAAGCCTAGGCCCCATGACGGAGCAGCTCAGACCTGAGCCTATCAAAGGCTTGCAAAAGAATAACTCAATAAAGAAAGCAAGACGCGAAACGCGGAAGGACTGCGCTGAAACTCACCATGAAGTGAAGCCAGCGGACTCCCTCGAAGGTAGAGCACACTCCTGTTTATCTTGCCCCTTCGGCCCCGGATGAACTAGCTCCTGGCAAAGCATATTCGCTTAGAGGAACCACCGTTCTGGAAATGAACACTCTAGAAACAGCAGGCTCGGGCATAGTCCTCTCGTCGAAGACACGGGTCCATTGAGCCCCATTTAAAGCTCCATCACACTGCGAGTGCAAATCCTGTTCATCGCCATCATCCCGCAACTCGGAGGCCGACGACTCCTTCCCCTCTCCGTAAGGGCAGAGCCTCGCCCTGAGGGACCGCCCAATACCTGCAACGACAAAGGCGGTACAAAGGAGAGATGGAAATGTCATCTCAGATATACGAAGACTAAGATAGGAGCAGCGTACGTGCATACTCTGGTATTTTGTTCCCCATCTGTCACGGGGCACGGCTCGCCACCTGCGCTCATCACAAGTCGAATGGGTCGCCAACTTCCGGACCCAGCCGGGCAGATCGTGAACTTCGCCCGGCATCCATGAAGTTGCTACAAAAAGGAAGGAAACAAAATTACTCAACTGGTTTTCGCTATAAGCTAATCCAAGCAAGCACGAGATACTCCACTCACGCGCATAATTCCATCCCTTGAGAAACGGCATGAGCTCCACGGGGATAATGTCAACCGTCCGGACCCGGACGAACCGACTGACCCACTCTTGATCCCCATCTTCGTCATCATCGACAAAAAAGGGCGTGGACGAACGCCACCGCAATGTTAATAGGCCTTACTGATGAAAGGGCCGGTACAACATGACGAGGTGGCTGAGCATGAATTCAAGCCCAGCTTTCTCCGCAAAGAACCTCATCATCAGCACCACTCGCCAAAATGATGGATGTATCTGCACCAAAGTAACCCGATACTTCAAGCAGAAATCAAGCACGACCCTATCAAGGGGGCCAAATGCGAAAGGATATAGGTATACGCTCAAGAATCCATCAGCAGAGTCCGTAATACTCTCATCCGGTGAAAGCACCTGCAGCAATATCCCCTCGCACCATCCGCGGTATCTCCTCACCATCTCCAGATGTTCCTCTTTAATCAAGACACAATCTTCAGAGCGAACTCCTGCGGATCCTGAGCGTTGGGAGTGGAACTCTCCTCTTCCTGCCGGGCCGGCCCCGAAGTAGCTGTCATGAGTATGGTAGAGTCGACAGATTAAAGCAAGGACGTGCGCCAACGCTTTTTGTGCCTTAAGAGACGAAAGACCCAATGCCAAGGCAGAAGGATAGCTACCCAAAATAATGAGATCTCCCAAAGAAGAAAAGGCCACCCCACATATATGGGGGAAACATCGACGATTCGCCTATCAGAGTGAGCCTCTGGAGGCCAACAGCCTCAGTACAAATCCCGAGGTAATGCCCGACCCCAGAGGCATCCATCGACAGGAAGTTAGGCCTCAAGTAGTCAACTGTATTATATCCAGCCTCGAGGTAGTGCCCGACCTCGAGGATCTCCGCCAAAAAAGAAATATGGCTTTGGGAAGCCTTCAACGCCCTCAGAGAACTCGAGGCAGTACCCGATCTCATGGGTTTTCTTTCTAGAAAGAAAAATAAGCACGCGAAGCTCCGATCATGAAGTCTCTGGGAGGGCTCGACGCATTGCCTAAGTATAGGCAACCCCTCAACAGAAGACAATCCACTACGCTTTAAAAGGCTATCTGCATCAAGTCCAAAGCAGACCCTCAATTACCTGAAGCTGACCTTCGCTCAGGATACCACTCTCGAAAGCTCCAAAACTCGGCGTACTATCTCCATGCAACTCTGAGGGCCCGACAGCCCGAGCCTATCAGATCAATTCAGGCTTGGTCCGGGGTACGACGGTGGGCTCGGAAAAGAGCCATGTCAACCGGCAAAGGATCGGAAAGAACGCTCGCATCCGAGTTAGATATCAGTGGTCAACAACAAAGGAAAACATTCGTAGGCATCGAAGCACACAAGAACATACAATAATAAGGCAAGAATCGAAAACAGAAATAAAGGAAATATCTTCATATTCATAAATATCCATGTACATCAGCCCTCGAGGGGTCCTTACATACAGATTACAAACTTACAAAGGTTCACTACACAGAAACAAAGAAGCAAAAGGGAATACATGAAGTAAAACCCTGAAACCTAGTCTACCCTCAATGGTATATCTCCGGTGGCAGCATCTTCGAGCACTGTTTCCTTGGATCTTCCCCCTCAACAACCTCGCCCCAGTCCCTCAAAGTAGCACTTCAGAGGAGAAGACGAAGAAGAAAGTGGGAGGAGCAGGAAGGGATGAAAAAATGCCATAGCTATCCGAAGGTCGAGGACCTTCACTGGCTAAGAGAACCTCGGAGAGACAGCGAAACGAGCGAGCCTCGATCCCGCTTGCACGGCTACTTAGAGTCCAGTTCTTGGAACATCTAGCCGTGCGAGTCACCAGCTCGGGGCAGAGTACCACGTTGAGCCTAGGTATGAAGGTTAGCTGCGGTGTATAATCTGAGCCCCCTTGTGAGTAGTGGTATGTAATCCGAAGACCTTTTTCTCGAGAAATGAATGTTGACCCCCGTATATCATCATCTCGGGCCAACAACAATAGCAACGACAAACATAACAACGACCACAACAGCGATGGGACAGCATGGTCATGCTCAACAAAGAGTTGCCCCGGCAAGAGGCCACAACACAGCATACGGGAGCTCTACCTAACGGCCTCGAAGCCGTGAGCCCCAAACATAATATCCAAGGATAGAGGAGGATGATAAGAAGAAATGGGAAAATGAGCAAACGAAGGTACTGGAATATAAAAAACAACGCCAAGGCATCCCCATTTATAGGGGGTAACGACATGGTCATCGAGGCTTTGGAAGATTCACCGGCGGACGCAATTACTGCGTTCTTCAAGAACCGAATCGACGGTGGTACACTCACCTTGGATAACGGGAATCGGCAGTGCATTGAATGATGTCAAAGTGCACAAGTCCATGGGACACCCCGGTTGCCACAAAAGCTCACGCCACATGTCGCATCATTGGTGTGACGTCGCCGTAAGAAGCTCGAGGAGTCAGGTGTCAAAATCATTTCCCATTGCTTTGTTCTGGGAAACGCGGAGACTATCTGTATGCGGCAAAATCAGAGGACTTAATTTCTCGCTATCAAGCCATTTCGGAAGAATGCCTCAAGACCCCGAGGACGTGGAGCCACAACTGAATCCCCCCCATCCCCCGCTCTCGGGGCTCGTCGAGGCCCGACTCGAAGAAGACAGAGGTCGAGGATAAAACAGAAGGGGAAGTTCCCAAGGCACACGGCTAAGTATGACAGAGCCGGCCTATCCATAGCCTATGTCGAAGCGTCGCGTCTACCAGTCCCATCTCCGTACTTTACAATTAATGCATGTTGTACTATAGCCGGGTTCCCCTCCTATATAAAGGGAACCCACACTACTTTTTAAGGGGCTGATGTTACTCCAACTATTCTCCACTAGATCAATAATATCTCTCTCTCTCTCTTTTCTCTCTAACTTGCCCGTTCTTATTAGCTCGAGGCCACTCTCTCTGTTAATTGCTTTCATACTTGTTCTTCATTTATTGCTTGGTATTGGCCATAAAGAGCCTTGCTTGATCATGTTCCCGATTACCCCTGATAGCTCGAGATCGAGCCCAGATATTTGTCTCGAGGTCCTCCATCGACCAGTCCGAAGCCAGAGCAGCAAGCCCCTCGGTTTGATTACTACCCTGCTTTAGCTTGTATTTTATCGTTAAACATCATATTCTTAGCACCATCTGCTCTAACAACTAGCATAAAAATAGATCACTTATTTTTAGAATCTCATTTACAAATTTAATTGTTGTTACCATTTTCATGGTAAACATAATCTTTTCAAATAAATATTCATCGAGTATAATTCACCCTGTGGCGCCTCGTCTCATATTCATACGATACGTGTCTCAATACTAGAACCCTAACACTTGGCATTCTGTGCCATCATCACACCTCATAATCATACTGACAACTCACGTGCCTAATAGAGCCACTCTCACATGGAAGGCCAATAAATAGGGGTATGCGTCTATACTCATCTATATCAAGAAGTCTCCTATCCGATTAAGGTGCTTAGCCACGTGTATGCTTGTGCAAGTGTCCCAACATAGTTCGCATCAGCTAGTAAGTATCAGGAATAGAACGGACATCACATATAATGGTTACACGGGAATAGGATCAATGAAAACAACAGCTCAGAACACAGTGATTTTAATAGGGGATCTCCCAGGATATCGTCCCGTAGTCCCGAAACGTAAATGTGCAAAGGATCTCCCAGGATATCGTCCCGTAGTCCAAATCATAAATATGCAGGGGAATCTCCCGGAATACCTATCCGTAGTCCCAAAATAAATATCTAGTACAGGGGGATTTCCCAAGATATTGTCCCGTAGTCCTAACTATAAATGTACAGGGGGATCACCCGAAATACCGATCCGTAGTCCTAAAGAAAACATGCAGGGGTAATATCGATACGTAGTCCGAAAGTAAATACGCAGTGCAACCAACAAAAACAACAGTTACAACACAACAGAAAACTCGTACATCACCACAATACGTATAACAACAACAATGACAATAATACAAGGTAAGACAAGTAAATCAACTCAAGGACTGTAAATCACAAGGAGACGGTAGAACCAGCTCACAAAGAATAACCACAGAAAAGAATGCTACCATAAAGGGAACAGTTCAACAACGAAAAGACTAACATGTAGCAACGATCCCACGGTATGCAAGTCAATAACAAGAAAATCAGCACAAGTCAAGTTGTCCCAAATAAGGGAAAGTCAACAAAAATATATAGGTTATCTAAACTCCTGTTAAGGTTGGACAGTTTCGAGGATATTCGACAATTCAATTAAGGAAAGATGATCTTAGCTTCACTTAATACTAAACAATTTCAGGAGGGATAATAATAATTCTCAAATAAGACAAGCAGCTATGAAAAGACAACATGACAATAGGAGAGGCAAAATTCTTCAATTAAATCAAAGAGGAGTCAATTAGGCAATAAGAGTGAATCATAAAGCAATTAATTCCAATTAAGCATGTAGAGGTGAAACTAGTAAATAGGAAAATCATTCATGTAAGAACACATTCATACACAGTGAATATAAATACCTAAGAACCCTAAAAGGCCAAATTTCCACTAATAAGTCCGAGCACGCACTTGTCACCTTGCGTACACGAACTACAATCAACATAGAAGACTCAAATCCAAAGGGGAAGTCCCCCAAACAAGGTTAGGCAAGACACTTACCTCAATCCGGCCAATTCAATACTCAATTTAGCCTTTCCTTTACCAATTCATCAACGCTCGGCTCTATCTAGCCAAATACTACTTGAATACCTTAAACAATGCAAGAGAAAATATTTCAATTAACAAAGCTATGATTCTTATACAATTCGCAAAGAGTGAACAAAAGTTAACTCCTCGGTCCCGCACCTCGGAACTCGACAAAATTTACAAAAATTGAACACCCATTCCGCTACGAGTTCACCCATACCAAAAATTATCAAATTCCGATACCATTTGGTCCTTCAAATCGTCATTTTACATTTTTGAAATACTTCACAAATTTTCCCCATATTCCATCCCAAATGACGAATCAAATGATTAATTCAATGATAGATTCATGTATTTTAGCCAAATCCAAGTTAGAATCACTTATCCCGATTAATTTCATGAAAAACCTTCGAAAAATTGCCAAGATCCGAGATCTCTAGGTCAAAATATGAAATAAAACCCTGAATCTCATATTTATAGTGCACCACTCCAATTTCCAATTCCGCTGACAGCCAAAAATCACCGTTGCAGCGAACTCCCCTCCACGGTCGCGAAAAAGTAGTGCAGTCTTCGCTTCTGGTGGCTACATAGACAGGCCTTAGTATTTTGGCCTTAACATTCCCTACAGACATCCAAATGATGATTTACCTACCTTTCTGGAAACTAGACACAAAGGGCCACAGCTTTTGTTTTTGTATCATCTCAAAATTCTTTGTGGATGAAAAGATATAGACTTCCGAAGTCGGACCAGCGAACCAGCAGATTCTGCCCTGGAGCGCGTCAGCGCCCCAAATTCCGCAGTCAGCACTCCCTACTCCGCCTCAACGAAATTCCATTGCCCTCAGCTGAATTTCCTTTGCCCTCAGCGAAAAGCCCTTCCCTCTCAGCGGATATTAAACACTAGAAGCATGCCTGAGTTTCGAAAATGCCCGGATTCGCTCAAAACTCACCCGAAACACACTCGAGGCCTCCGGAACCTCAACCAAATGTGGCTTCAAGTCCTAAAATACCATGATAACTCAATCGAGCTCTTGAATCACCTCAAACAATAACAAAAACAAGAATGGCACACCAATTCAAGCTGAATTGACTTGAAACCTCATGCTTTCACAACTGATGCCGAAACCTATCAAACCTCGTCCGAATAACCTCCAATTCTGCACACGTGTCGCAAATGACATAACGGAGCTGCTCCAACTCTCAGAATCGCATTCCGACCCTGAAATTACTAATGTCAACTATGGTTCAAACTTCTCTATTTTCCAAACATCAACTTTTCCATCTTTCGCCGAAATGCCTCAATTTACCCTACGGATCTCCAATTCTGAATCCGGACACGCGCCTAAGTCCAAAATCGCCATACATAGGTGCTGACATCATCCAAGACTGATTCCGGACCTATTTACTCAAAAGTCGAATTCCGATCAAATTCCTGCCGTTTGAACTCCCAAATCTAGTTTCCTTCTTCCAATTCAACTCCGAATCATCCGGCAACTGAATTCAACAATGCACAGAAGTTGATACTCATATTACGAAGATGTTCAAGATCTTACGCCACTGAAAAGAGATAAATTTCTCAAAACGACCGGCAGGGTCATTACAGGTTGGCCAAAGGAAAAAATCTCGATAACCTCGTCCAATTGTTTAGATCAAAATTTAATCAGTAATATCAAGAATTTCAAACTCACTAAGTAGAATATCACTATTGACCCAACGAGATCTCTTACTACCCCCTTTAAATCTTTAAAAGAAATGAAAAGGCAGAAACTTAGCAGATACTTTTTGGTGCTCTCTTTTGCACTGTATAACCCAAAAATGTTATGAACAAAAAAATATAGATAGTTTTATTTTGTATTTCTTGCAATACTTTTTTTTAAAAATATTGATGCTCAATATCACACCAATTCACGCTAAAGAACATGATAATCAATATTTTCTGTTCTCCTCTTATGAAAAAATAATCTAAATAGCCGCTCACCGAGGGCTTAAATTTAAAATAGTCGATGAATGTAATATATATATATATATATATAACAACAAACCCGGTGCAATCTCATAAAGTGGAGTCTAAAGAGGATAAAGTGTCCGCAGACCTTACTCCTACCTTACTAAGGTAGGGAGATTTTTTCGATATACTCCTGGCTCAAAAAAAAAACTAAAAATAAGCAGAAACAATAAGTAGTAACCATAGCAAGCAAAGCTGATACATTAAAAGAGGCTAAAGAAACTACATAAAGTAAAAAATATCAGCGGATATGAAGAAAAGAAAATACGAGACTAATACTAATGAAATCGACATGAAATTGTGTCACGGTCCGGAATTCCCAACCTTGTGACCGTGATGGCGCCTTACATCCACTTGCTAAGGAAATTGACGTTAATAAAGAAATTAACCAATTTATTTTAGCAATTAACTGAAATAAAGACAATAAAAGAGAAATAAACTCTAAATCTAACACGGTGTGAATATAAACAACGTGATACTAACTACTCACAGAAATCTCGAGTCACGAGTACATGAGAACCTAGAAGTCTACAAACATAATCTGAAACAAATACAACTGTTCGAAAAAAATAAACAGTAAAGGTATGAAATGGCCACTACTAGAAAGTAGTCTTATGGCAACGGTTCAAGAATCGTTGCGATAGACCAGGACCGTACCAACACCAGGACTGTACCATCAGGTCTTGTGCCAATAGGTGTATTGCAACGGTATCGTGGAATGGTTGTATAACCGTTGCAATAGGCCTATTGCAACGGTTTTACACTGTTACCATAAGCTTATCTATTGCAACGATTATATAGTCTAATGGGACAGTTCCAAATCGTTGCAATATCAGCTTATGCCACGAATTTTAAGCTATTTGCAACGGTTTGTAATGCTTTAGCAACGGTTCAAATTATATATTACAACAGTTAAAAGAGCTATTGTAACGGTTTATGAAGGCTATTGCAACAGTTTATGAAGGCTAATGCAATGGCTTTGTGGAATTAATATGTACCCTTTGGTTATATAAGTAGTAATTTTCCTATGCAACAAAATATAGTAAGATTTATATAAATCACGAAAGAAAACTATTCAGCAATGAAATCAAAATCTTAAATCTCCATCTAGTATTATCCATGTAAGAAAGCAAAATATACAATGTTATTTAACAATTTAGGAGTTAGTATACATAAGTTAGAAAGAAGTTCGAAAATAAAGAATTCCTATAACATTTGAAAGCCTAGAAATGATCAACCAATACTCATAAGAAAGTTCTGTTTACCGTAAAAATTGTAACAATTAAATTTGTTGATGAGACTCTACAAATACGTGATCTATTTTATGCTAGTTGTTTAAGGAGATGATGCTATGTGTATGAATCTTAGAGACGAAACGCGAGATAAAATAGAGTTATAATCAAACCGGTAAGCTAGCCAATCGGGGCCTCGTGCTGACCGATACGGGACCCCGAGGTCGATTTGAGGGCTTGGGCTCGAGCTGTTAAGGGCAGTCGGGGTAGGGCTAACAGTTGTAAGATAATCAACGAAGGCTTTTTATGGCCAATGATAAGCAATAAATAAAGAACAACTATGAACACAATAAATGGGAGCAATAATATCAAGAGAATATGTTAGAGAGAAAGGAGAATGTTCTTCTATATTTCATGTGGAGTAATTGGAGCAACATGACTCTACAAAGTGTCAAAGACCCCTTTTATATAGGAGGAGAATCCCAACAAGCATTAATTACAAAGATAGGGGGATGGAACAACTAGATGACACTAGACTCTGCCAACACTAGCTGCATACCTAGGGAACTCCTCATTCCCATCATGACAGCGGCCAACATTGTCATTTGGTCGGGCGTCAACAAACCTCGAGGGAGGGAACTCGACCATAGCCTCGCAGCCTAAACGCCTCGAGATGATCTTCAGAAATGCTTTAATAACGAGAAATTGGACCCTCCGATTTTGCCGTATACAGATAGTCTCCGCATTTTATAGAACGAAGTAAATAGGAAACGATTTTGAGCCTTCGTTCCGAAGGCATCATTGCCATGATGTCAGCTTATCAGAGCATTAAATACCATGCCCAGAAAATTGCACCAAGGTCGCCATCAAAATGCGGCTATCAAGAAGCCCACGAACCGCTATAGGCTCGTCCCTTCCGCTGCGCATACGGTTCCTATAAATATGCCAACCGTTTGATAATACTTACTTTCCAATATCTTCAAACTCATTAATCAAGACCCATCTTCTTTAGCATTCTTTCTTCTTTACTTTCTTCAAAAAAAAAATTTACCACCACAATGGCTAGAACCTCCAAAACGGTTCCTCGGCAGGATGAGGCCACTTCTTCGTCTCGAACGTTTAAGGGGAAACCAAAAGTGGTACCCACCTTGGGACAATGCACTCCCCTCGATCTTGACTTGTCGACAGATTATACCATCGATAAACCCCCTTCTACACCGGGCCGATGCGAACACGTGTCCCGGTACGTCAGTGTTGTGACCGATGCGGAGATGGTAAAAAGGGACTGCCGATAGAGGGAGGCAGTGGAGGTGGAGATTCCTGGCTCTAATGACAACATAACAGATTAGAAAGTCGGCTTCCTCCACGTATACACTTATCCCTTTACTTTGGGTCCGGCCGATCTTTCTGGATCCCCTCCCCCGGAGATAGATCTGGTCATCCTCGACTTTTGCGAAAAATATCAGGTGACGCTCGGTCAAATCTATCCCTCTTTTTGGAGGATAGTCTTGATGCTTTGTTACTTCACCGATAAGGTTGGGGACGAGACCTTTACCCTCAATCATTTGATCGAGATGTACAGCCCCCATGTCTACCGAGGCTTGATTAGGCTTCGTCATCGATCAAAACAATTATTTTTCTCGAGCACCGATGAGGAAAAATATCGGGGATGGATGAGTAGGTTCTTCCGGGATAAGACCTCATACATAATTCCAGCCGGGAGGATGCCTTTCCCGGAGAGGTAGAATATGGAGCGTAAGCATTTTTTCCTTCGGACGGGTTTTGTGATCTTCTTTCCTTTCTTCCAAAAAGGATGACCTCTTTTTTGTTTTTGCAGCTGCCGCTTGGTATCCTGAAGCGGTACCGGATCTGCCGGGGTGGATTGCGCGGTTGGACAACAAGTTCCCATATCTTTCCCGATCTTGGATCGACCTGGCCAAGACACGGTGGGTGGCTAAGAACAATGGTAAAGTTTTCCTTGCCACCTACGCCTTAACCTTATGTTTTTTCCTTTACTTTCTTGTGCTGATAAGTTGTGGCCGCTACGATCGTGCAGGCCTTGGCGAGAACGTGATGATGAGAACACCTCCTAGTGGCTGGAAGGAGGTTTCGGACAATCCCAAAGGTAATAAAAGGAAAGGCAAGGAGGTTGCCGACCCCTCTGTAATGAAGAAAACTAAGCCGCACAGGCCTCGAACGGCCATTAGGACCTCAGCTTCAACTTCCGAGGCAAGCTTCTGTGCTGGGATGAAAATGATGATGAGCGCGGATACTGTTTGGAGGAGAGGCCGAGGTCGGTAGCAGGAGCCCCGCAGGTACTTCGATCGGAAGTCGCTGAATCGGGGACGGCCGACTATACTTGGTCACGAGCAACAGAGACCCTCGAGGAAGGTGCTAACGTGGTTCCCGATCCCGCGGCCAGATGTGGCGCAGTTTTTGATAGGGGGATCGTTCCTTCCGGTCCCAAAGGACCTGGACTCGGAGCTTTGCGGGGGCACGAGTTATCCATCGGGGACTTCTATGACTTGTGTGATTTTGGTTCGAGCCTTCGCTTCTCGTCAGCGGAGCTAAAGGATGCTCAGAATGTAAACGCCGCCAAAGAGGGGGTTCCTCTCAAGGGGGGAGGCTCGCTCGGCAATATCCTCGATGATGTTAGTGATAACTTCGGTCTCGACGTTTCTCGCACCATCAAGGCAGCGGAGAGATTTCTGCAACAGGTGATAGCTATTTTTCGTGTATATTTTTTTTTAGTCTAGAGTGCTACTCTTCGTTCTTGTAATTCTTTCGCTGTGCCACAGTGCAAGGAGATGTACGATCACGCCCTCTCCAGGTTTCGTGAGGGGCTTTTATGCAATGAGAAGGAGCTTGACAAGCTTGCGTCAGGACTATGAGAGGCGGAGGCCTATTCTGCCCAGAAGGAGAAAGAGTCAGGCGAGCTTCGAGCTACTTTGGAAGGAGTGCTCCGGGAGAAAGCTGATCTCGCTAAGCAGGTATTTTGCCTTGCACGAGCCCGACCTTCACTCTTGTAGTTCGACACCAACTGGCTTACTTTTTCTTTTGTAGGTCGAACAAAAGGACTCGCAGATTGGGCGGCTGGATGTAGAGATCCTCGGACTGAGGAAGTAGAACGAGATAACGAGCTCGGAGTTGGCGTCGACCCACGACCTTCTGAAGAATGCTTGAAAGGAGATTGTTGTGCTGGCTGCGGCTAAGATCGAAATCGAAGGAAATGTTGCAAATTATTTGACGGATGCTACCACCGCGAATCAAGTAGCTCTTGATATATCGATAAAGGCCGAGCAGAAACTAGCTCGGGCCATCGAACACGCTAGGGGGGGGGCGAGGAGAGAAACCTTGGAGGAGATCGAGGTCATAGGCGTCGATCTGTCAGTTGAACTTGAGGAGGCCCGAGAGCTAGAGAGAAAGTTGGCGCTCTTGATCGCCCCAGATGAGGGTGCTGGAGATGGTATAGAAAATAGTGGTGATGAAGAGTAGGTCTTGTGTCTCTTTGCTTCCTTTCTTTTTCCTTTTGTGCGTACCCCGGGGGAATGAGTTTTGTATAGATGTCCTTTGTAAATATATTTTTGGCAAATGCAAAAAGGGTTTTTCTTCTCTCCATAATTTAGTTCTTTTTGCCTCGCCGCTCTTGCGGAGTTAACCTTCCACTTTTGGCGTCAGTTCTTCGAAAATAGTACTCGGAGCGACCGGGACTCCTTAATCGGGCCCTATCCCAAAGTTAGATTGGCAGCTTCTTTAGGGCTGGCGCTAATGACAGCAAGGAGCCCTCGAGGCTTCGATGGTTCTCGAATTTCTCGGGATAGAAGCATTCGTGCAATCCGGTAAAGGAGCCCGAGGATGATTCTGTCAGTACATTTCGCTAGAACAAGGGTGATGTTAACGCGGCCAGAATTAATTGTCCCTCTGGGTAGGCGAGCAGTCGTTGCTTTGCCCCTATATATTCATTTACTTGCCTCGTAAGTGGAGATTCTGCTTTTTTGAGCAACCACAGAACCTGGCGCTTCGTGGTAGTTCTACCATTGTTCCAACTCAAAATCTTTGCTCGAATTTATATCTTCCCCTTCTCATTTTATCGTAGCCATGATGCTACGTCGACATCCATCCACCAAAGGGAGGGGAGTTCTACCTATGTCCCGTATTCGGTCGGTGGTACACCGCCGGTGCCCCGTGAGCGGGCCTCGAGATGCCTTGCCTCGAGGAGACACAATACGTCGGGGAGACCTCCCAATGTCCCAAGGCATCGGGAGCATGCGTTAAGGTTCATCTCATAAGTGGGAGAGGAAAGCCTAGAAATGATCAGAAAAGATTGCGGATGGGTAGAAGGTGTGGTACTACAAGTACGTTCCTCCGAGGAGAGCATCATGACCTATGTCGAGGGGTTTTTGAGCGAGTACATGCATACTTTTGCATCAGGTCCCCTCGACTGGTTCGTGCTTGAGTTCTGTCGGAGATATCGGGTTACCTTGGTGCAGGCTCACCCATTCCTTTGGAAGATAGTGTAGACAATAATATATTTCGCCGATAAAGCCAGGATTGAGTTTACCCTTAGTCATCTCGTGAGGTTATATCGGCCACTGAGCTATCGAGGTTTGATTGCTTTGTAGCGCCGATCCACCTGGGCTCCTACCGTTAACAGCAGAGGGGACGAAGATAGTGAATGAACTAGTTAGTTTGAGCTTGAACGATCGATATCATTCCTTGAGAGCTTCTGCCCTTTCCTGAAAAATGGAACTTCACACGTAATTGTCGCACCTGTTTTTTCATCGTCTTGACTGGAAGTGGGCTCCGTAATGACATTTTTGTGTTTCATTTTTGTAGCGACTCCTTGGTCGCCGAACGAGGTCCCTGATTTGGCAGAGTGGTCTCGTAAGCTGGAAGCTAGCTGGACTTACGATAGGCACAGGTGGCGAGACCTGTCCAAAGGGTGGTGGGAGGCAAAGCATCATGGTAGGCGCCTGGTGGCTTGTTTCCCCAAAATGGTGCATTTCTTTCCAACGTACTAACTTAGCCGCCGCAGGTATCGGAGATTTTTTTGAAATGAGGTCGTGCCCTCTAGGAGAGGTGGAGAGATTGCCAACATCAGGATCGAGGGTCGATGATAAAAGGAAAGGGCCCCCGAGGTGTGAGGGGGCTTGCAGTAGGGTGAATCCTTCTCAGCGGTTTAAAAGAGGCGATTCGACCGATCGTCCGGCTTCGGAGGCCTCTATTTTCGATAGAACGTTCCCTGTTTCTGCTGAGGGTATTTCGAAGGGCGAGGAGCACGTGGTGCCTCCTTCTTTTCCTACCAAAGGCGCTTCGGGGGACAATACGCCATCGGACATTGGCTCGAACTTTGGTGAAGCTCAGTGGCTCGGCTTTATGGTAAGCTTTGGTACCGTCGTAAGATTATTCTGGTCCCGCACTCTTCCTTTTTCGTTTAACTTTCTTTCGCAAGCCTTTGACAGGCTCAAATCTGAGCTGCTTCGCTATCAGGCCAGGTTGCGGGAAGCTTCGGATAGGGAGAAATCCCTTAAAATTCTTTGTGCAGAGAAGGAAAGCGAGCCGGTTTCCTTACGGCGCGAGGCAGATGGAAGTCGGAGCCGCGAGACCCGCCTCGAAAGACAGGTATCCTGTATTCCATGCTGACGCATACTGCCCCTTTTATCTTTGGAGACAAATGTTTCGATATTCCAATTGGAGATCAAGAGGGAGAAGCTGAACGACTTTGGGGTGAAGTTGGCCGGGCCAAACGTGAGTTTATCGATGTGCAGGCTCATGTAGATACCCATGTTGCGGCCAAGGAGAGTGCTCTCGCCATGGTTACCACCCTTGAAGTACAAATCCGGACTGTTCGTGCGAATGAGTCTGCACGAGAGAACAAAATCGCAAGGCTCGCATCCAAGCTCTCCAAGGCGAAGGCCGAGGTGGTGAATGTCTGGCCCGAGGCCGTAATGAACAGCACCAGGGCAGATCAGAAAATGATAGCCTATTTGAAGAGCGTTGTTGCTGCTGGAGCTGAGATGAGGAGAGCCCTTGATCGCACGAATAGTAGGAAAGAGCATGCGAAATGCAAATCTCGGAGGGAAATTCTCAAGGAAATTCATGCCAAGGGCTTCAATCTCTCGGAAGAGATCGCGCAAGCCAAGGGGGAGGAGTACGATACCAATTTCCTTCTGTCCAATGCCAAAGATGGTGAGGGCGGGGCCGCCGGGCCATAGATCCCAAGGGGGAAGTTTACTTCGTTCTCTATTCGTGTGTATATAGCTTTCACAATATGATATATTACCTGTATGTATAAGGGGGGAACCTCGCGATTTTGTATCTTCTGGGTTTCTGTTGGCCATAATTCTAGCCAGATCAATCCAACCTTGAGTTAGTAGGAATCTTTAGATTCATGATACGGCCCTGGGTTCATTAGGCTGGCCCGGGGGCTCTTACGCGCTCGGTTGAGCTCTTATGCTTTTGCTCAACTGTTTTGGGTTTAGTCCCTGAGTCGGATTATGACTCGAGCCAATTTAACCTTCAAGCTTTTATGTTTGCGTGGGCTGGCGACAATGGCTCTTATGCCTTAGATCAAAGCAATCCTTTATGTGCGTGGCCCTGAGGCTCATTAGGCTAGCCCTGGGGCTCTTACACGCTCGAACGATGCGACCTTTTATGCGGGTTGGCGACTATGGCTCTTATGCCTTGCCCTTAGGCATATGTAGTTAACTGTTTTGGGTTCAGTCTCTGAGTCGGGTTTCGACTCGAGCTCAATCGACCCTCAAGTTTTCGGATTTATGTGGGCTGGCAAAAATGGCACTTATACCTTAAGTCGAAGCGACCTTTTATTGGCTTTATTTACCTCTCGGAGGACTATTGGAGTAATATTTGCCTGACCCGTCGTCAGTTCCGGAAGAACCTCGATTTCGAGTCGTTTCGTGGCAATGATCGAGCACCTAGGGAGGTTTAGCTCGGAGGTTGAGTATCTCGAAGCCAATAATGTGGAGCTGACATGGTTGAAGTTCTTTTGCCTATGTGGAGGGTAACCTGTTTAACCGGTTCTTTTTGAAGTAGATTCGAAGTAATGACGTGTAATTTTGTAGTGACGGTCGCACGTCCCCGAGTCGCGTTAGTTCGGCTGGTACAGCCGAATGACCGTAGTCATTTGTGCTTGGTCGGAGCCATTTTGGTCCCGAGTGAAGTCGTTTAGGTGTCTATATCTAGAGTATCCCTTTTTAGGGGTCTTACAAGTTCGATATATAGCCTAAACTTCGGGATCGAGTCTATGCTTGTAGTAAGGTCTTGCAAATTTTTCATGCCTTTGAGGTCTTACAATTTTGGATACTTGGTACAAGTATTTTTCTGTCAAGCCCCAAAACCGAGGGACGCGGCCGGCGCTCAACCGGTGTACCCCAGTCAAGCGGACCTGGAATTGTCTTTCCTATCCCACGCGTTACCCCGTGATTTCAATATACATTATTCTGGTGAAATAGCCATTAATAACTTAAGCATAAACTTACATCTCGAATTCATTTCTACTTTTTATCATTACCAACATATGATATCAAATACTTACAATATTTTCCAACGTGGATCACAATTCCGAACCGTACCATTACTTACCCAAAATACATATATACACTACCCACATTGTGTCTACGGAGTCTCTAAGGATACAAAAGGATGATACAATACTTGCCGGTAACAAGGCTCCGGTTATACCTTACACAAATGCCAAAACAAGACTTCGAAATTAAAGCAGCATGAGCCACGCAGGGCCCCAAGAGAAAAGGGGCTCACTAATTCAGCTGACGGAAGGTTAAGGAGTGCTACGGACGGTGGACTGGAGTACCTGCTATAGATCCACCTACAATCATAACAGGAATGTAGCGCCCCCGGCAAAAGGGACATCAGTACATTTGAATTGTACTGGTATGTATGAACAAACTTTGCCCCAAGTAAACTCAAACAATACACAAGTAATGTACAATTATAGAATCAACAATCAAATGCACATGAAAGGAACAACCAAAGTCAAACAAGTTTCACAATCTCTCCTTTTTCCTCTTCCAACATCATTTCATTACATCAACAATTTCACAACTTTCGCATACGTTCATTTCAATAGTGATTTCGATCTCTTTTCCACCCTTATTACCTCGGCCACCCTTATTACCTCGGCCACCCTTATCAGCCCAACCCACAATTTATCATTTTGTGTTGCAGCGCGCAACCCGATCCCACCGGACAATCACATTCACACAACAACAATAGTCCACAGTTCAATCACATGGCTTCAGGCCGTCCAGAATATCATTTCACAACAACAATAACAATAATTCACAAAGAACCACAACAACAACAATTCTCAAGAACTACAACAACAATTCACAAAGAATTTCCATAACCATCAATACCATTTCCATCGTATTCAATAACTCATATGCATTTTATGTCACAACGATAATTGCCCACGACAAGCCATATTTGTTATTACCACAGCTGTTCCAATTGCATCATTTATGATTTCCTTCTATCATTTGTTGCTCAGCTCTTACCACATAACACTTTCACAATCACACATTTGGTTTATTGCCAATTACTTACACCATTATATAGAGAGACTTAACCACAAACACTCAATTCATAGCAATCATAGAATTTCACACATAATCCACGTAGATATCACATACCAAATATTTGTACACCAAACAAGGTGATGTTACAAAGGTCAAAGTTAGCCTCACATACCTGGAGCCGAATTCCTATTCACTTCTACTTTCAATTCACCAAACGGTCTAGCAACGTCAATCTAGTGCAAAAATTAAGACATATTTCTTAGAATTGAAGCTCACAATTACTACCCGAACATTTTTAGGTTATCAGCCCTTCTTTTGCAAACCTCTACTTCTACCCAATTTCCTATACTAGGTTTTAGATTTTAAAAGACATGCATGTATGTTTCAACTTTGTTTTCAAGAATTAATGCATGAGAATCCCCCTTTATGTTTACACCTGAAATTCAATGAAAAAGGGTTGGGGATTTTACCTGCAAGAATGGAGAAGAAGACAATTACTTGAAATTTCCCGGCCCGGATGGTTTTGAAGAATCAAATTGATGAAGATGAGCTTTCTCTCTCAAGAACTCTCTCTTCCTCTCTCTTATTTTGTTCAGAAAACTTGTAAAAATGAGGGGTTGGTGTGTTTTATTAAAAGGGGGGGGGGGGGGGTCGGGTTTAAAATTTAGAAAAATAGGATCCCGAGTCAGGTTTGCGGTCGCACTTTGCGATCGCAGAGTGGAAATGCGGTCCGCATAATGGACCGCAAAAGTGCTCCAAAACTCTGATCCTCCTGGTTGGGTTTGCGGCGGAAATGCGGTCCGCATACACGATCTGCGGTCGCATAATGCACCGCATAATTGACTCAAATTTGACTGACACATTGACTCACTTTGCGATAGAAATGCGGTCCGTATATCAGTTATGCTGTCGCATAGTGGACCGCATTTTGACCTTAATTTTAACCAAACCACTTACTCAAACAGCGGCAGAAATGCGGTTCTTTAATTTTTAAATACTTAGATCAGTACAATGGGTCCGAACCGCGGAAGAGTTTTACAAATTCCCAACACATATTCGGATCCTGACACTACAAGCTACTAGATTTTGAGCACAAATTTTTACGGGGCCTTACATGTTCATGCCTTGCTTGAGGTCTTACAGTTTGTTGTTGTCTTATGTAGGTCATACGAGATCGAGTCTGCCCGCTCGGGGTCTTATGGCCTCGGGTTTTTTAATGATGAAGATTGGCGACAGTCCCCGAGTCATCGAGGGTACCTTGGCTTGGAAGCCGCCACTTGTAGATTTCGTATTGCCTCGTTGAGGGCTTATAATTTTTGAGATCCCGACCCTGAGGTCGTGCGTTTTTGAGATTTTGACGCCAGTCTCCGAGTATTCGGGGCACTTTCGGCCTTGGAGATGTTTCATGATTTTCATGGTGCCTCGTTGAGGGCTTATGAGTTTGGAGCTCCGAACCTGTGGTCATGAAGAGTTTTACACATTCCCAATACATATTCGGATCCTGACACTACAAGCTACTAGGTTTTGAGCACAAATTTTTACGGGGCCTTACATCCTCCCCCACTTAAGATCATTCGTCCTCGAATGAGGATCTTGAAAATCAGTTGGTTTTGAAAAACATGATATGCAAACTCCCAATTTTTTTACTAGCTCCCATATTTTTTGAAAATTTTTGCTAGAGTTTCCTTTGTAATTAGGCTTATCTACCTGCCAGAGAGCCCACGAAACATATTTTCAAGCACAATTACACGATTCCAATTATCTCTACAATTGATATACAACTCATTACCATAACAATTTGCCAATATTCAATCACTTGTTACATATTGCACATAAATTAGTCACTTCAATGAGTCTCACACAGTTCAACCACTTTAGTACTCTATATGCATTTCAATTTATCATTACCAATCTACACTACCATTAATCATTCACTTATCACAAAGACTTTCATTTAACAAAAGGGGTTGCACATGACTCAAATAATCACAACACTTGCAATTCTTGCACAACTTGAGGAGATACAATAGTAAAGCATTTAGAACGAAAAGATGGGGTGTCTTTGCACCAAATTGAACACAACATCAGTTTTCTTAGAGATAGGAGTTCCCACGATCACTACTTAGACTGGTTCAAACAGGTGGGAATATTTCTCTTTCATTTCATTTTCCGCTTCCCATGTGGCTTCCTCAAGTCGCTGACTTCGCCATAATACTTTAACTGAAGCAATATTCTTATTCCTCAATTTACGGAATTGCCTATCAAGAATAGCTACCGGGACTTCTTCATATGACAACTCTTCATTAACCTCTATAGTCTCAACTGGAACGGTGGCAGATGGATCTCCAACCACTTTCTTTAACATAGACACCTGCCCTATCCTTTGAGCGATCCGATACGACCCGACATACCTAGGACTCAACTTCCCTTTCTTCCCGAATCGCCTGGCTCCCTTCATAGGAGATACCCTCAAGAACACCCAATCATCAACTTGAAATTCCAATTCTCTTCGACGAACGTCTGCATAGGATTTCTGACGACTCTGAGTAGTTTTCATCCTTTCCTGAATGACTTTAACTTTTTCCATAGCATGGTGCACGAGATCTGGCCCTATCAATTCTGCTTCACCCACTTTAAACCATCCTATCGGAGACCTACACCTTATTCCGTACAATGCCTCAAATGGGGCCATCTGAATACTAGCATGAAAGCTGTTATTGTAAGCAAACACTATAAGTGGCAAGTGATCATCCCAATTGCCCTTGAAATCCAAGACACAAGACCGCAACATATCTTCAAGCGTTTGAATAGTCCGTTCTGCTTGACCGTCAGTCTGTGGATGGAAAGCCGTGCTAAGATTCACCTGAGTACCCAAACCTTGCTGAAATTTCTTCCAAAAGTTAGCTGTGAACTGGGCCCTCGATATGAGATAATAGAAAGTGGAGTGCCATGAAGCCTTACTATTTCCTTGATATACAACTGAGCATACTGTTTTGCTGTATCAGTGGACTTGACTGGCAAAAAGTGAGCTGATTTGGTGAGTTGATCCACTATTACCCAAATTGAGTCGAATGCGCCGAGTGCGAGGTAACCCCACCACGAAATCCATGTTGATCATTTCCCATTTCCACATTGGTATTTCCATAAGTTGACTCAACCCACCAGGTCACTGATGCTCAGCTTTTACTTGCTGACAATTCGGACACTTAGATAAAAAGTCTGCCAGACCCCTCTTCATAACGTTCCACCAATAAATTTCCTTGAGATTATGATACATTTTTGTAGAACCTGGGTGCACAGAATACCTGGAATTATGAGCCTCCGCCATTACCCTTTCCCGAAGATTATCCACATCCGGAACACATAGCCTACCCTAACATCGCAATACACCATCCTCGCCGCCGAGTGAAAATGCCGAAGTCTTGTTATTCAAAATTGCTTCCTTCATCTGAGCCAATGCTGGATCAATAAACTGCTTCTCCTTGACTTCCGCTACAAGTGATGATTCTGCTCCATTATACATCATAGCATTCCCCTCGCCTGAGGTCGAAATACAAACCCCTAAACTGGGCAATTGATAAACCTCCCGAGCCAAGGGCCTCTGATGCGCTCCTAAATGAGCCAAACTACCCATAGACTTCCAACTGAGAGCGTCGGCCACCACATTCGCCTTCCTTAAGTGGTACAAAATGTTCATGTCATAATCCTTGAGCAATTCTAACCACCGTCGCTGCCTCAAATTCAATTCCTTCTGCCTGAACAAATACTGGAGCCTCTTGTGGTCTGAGAACACATCCACATGGATCCCATAAAGTTAATTCCGCCATATTTTCAAAGCAAACACAACAGCTGCAAGCTCCAAATCATGCATCGGATAATTCTTCTCGTGATTCTTGAGCTGCCTTGAAGCATACGCTATAACCTTTCCATGTTGCATCAACACACACCCCAAACCAATCCTGGAGGCATCGCAAAAAAACACCAATCCTTCCGTGCCTTCTGGCAAGGTCAATATCGGCGCCGAGGTCAACCTCGACTTCAACTCCTGATACTTTTTCTCAAAAGCGTCGGTCCATTGGAACTTAATTGCTTTCTGCGTCAACTTAGTCAATGGGGAGGCGAGGGTAGAGAATCCCTCCACAAACCTCCGATAATACCCTGCTAAACCCAAGAAGCTACGAATTTCCATCGGGGTCGTGGGTCTAGGCCAATCCTTATGTGCTGAAATCTTCTGGGGGTCTACCTGAATCCCTTCACTAGAAACAACATGACCCAGAAAGGAAACGGACTCCATCCAAAATTCACATTTAGAAAATATAGCATATAACTGGTGCTGATGAAGAGTCTGCAGAACTGCCCTGAGGTGACCGGCATGATCCTCCCGGCTCCGCGAATAAACAAGTATGTCATCAATGAAAACAATCACGAAGGAGTCTAGAAATGGTTTGAAGACTCGATTCATAATTTCCATAAAAGCTGTCGGGGCGTTCGTTAGCCCAAAAGACATGACCAAGAATTCAAAGTGACCATAGCGAGTTCTGAAAGCGGTCTTGGGAATATCCTGCTCCCTAATCATCAATTGGTGATACCCGGACTGTAGATAAATTTTGGAGAAGAACCTTGCACCTTGCAATTGGTTAAACAAGTCATCTATCCGAGGCAAGGGATATTTATTCTTGATGGTGACTTTGTTGAGCTGCCGATAATCAATACACATCCGGAGCGACCCATCCTTCTTTCTGACAAAGAGAACTGGAGCACCCCACGGCGACACACTCGGCCGTATAAACCCTTTTTCCAATAAATCCTTCAGCTGCTCCTTTAACTCCCTTAACTCTATTGGAGCCATTCTGTACGGTGGAATAGATATTGGCTGCGTATCTGGCACTACATCAATCCCGAAATCAATCTCCCTATCTGGCGGAATCCCTGGAAGCTCGTCCGGGAACACTTCAAGAAACTCATTCACGACTGGCACAGACTCGGGGGTAGACACTTCTGAAGTGGTGTCCGCCACCCGGACCAAATGATAGATACATCCCTTCTTAATCATCTTCGAAGCCTTAAGGCATGAAATAAACCTACCCTTCGGCACCACACCATTCCCCTTCCACTCAATAACCGTCTCATTAGGGAACTCGAGTCTCATGACTCTCGTTCGGCAGTCAAGTTCAGCAAAGCACGAATAAAGCCAGTCCATACCCATAATCACATCAAAATCCACCATTCCAAGCTCGATAAGATTGGCCGTGGTAATGCGACCACATACCGTGACAACACAATTCTTATAAACTCGCAGGGCTGTGATAGAATCACCAACCGGAGTCGATACGGAGAACGGCTCATGAAGTTGTTCGGGTTCTATCCCAAAACATGAAGCAATGAATGGGGTGACATAAGACAAAGAGGACCCCGAATCAATAAGAGCATAACAATCAATAGCCTGAACAGACAAGATACATGTAACCACATCTGGAGAAGCCTCTGCACTCTGACGACCACTCAAAGCATAAAATCGGCTGGGTCCACCTCTACCACGAGCCCCACCCCTAACTGCACCACGCCCTGCTGGGCTAGAGGACGCACGGATGATGTGGCAGCTGAAGAACCGGATGACTGAGCAAATCCCCTACCCATGCCCTGACTGGGCGCACGATAGTCCCGCTGGATATGACCTCTCACCCCGCATCTGTAACACAACGGGATATCCAAATAACAAGTTTCGAAATGGAACCTCCCACACTTGGGGCATGGAGCCCTCCCCTGCTGCCGTGATCTCCCTCCTGAACGTCCGGACTGATGGGGTCTCCTACTGTCTGAACCTGGTCTCAAGTGACTGCTCTGCGAATGACTGTGCACAGATGGCGGTGCGCTCGCTGAAGACTGAGCATATGACTGGGATGGCCTTGATGGCCCTCTCCCCTAAACGGGTCTCCCTGAGTGACCCACTGATCGGGCTCTACTGCTACTCTCCCTTTCCGCCCGTATCTTCAACATCCTAGCCTCTGTGGCCTGAGCGACTCCCACAATCTTTCCATAATTCATATCCGAGTGTAAGGCCGCTGTAGCAGCCTCATTCACCACCAAAGGACTAAGGCCCTGAACGAATCGCCGAACTCGAGCATCTATGGTCGACACTAACGGAGGAGCATACTTGGACAATCTCACAAACTCCATGTGGTACTCCCAAACACTCATACTACCCTGCTTGAGGGCCTCAAACTCCGTGGCACGGGCTGCCACTATCTCGGCAGGCAGGAAGTGGTCCATAAATGCATCTACAAACTCATCCCATCTAGCCGGAGGTCTCCCCTCCCCACGTGAATCCTCCCACATCTCGAACCATGAATACGCTGCTCCCCTCAACCTGTATGAAGCCAACTCAACTCCCTCCGTCTCTGAGGCCTTCATTACTCGAAGGGTCTTACACATCTCATCAAGGAAATCCTGTGGATCGGCCTCTGGGTCTGTGCCTGAGAACTCTGGAGGGGCTAACTACAGAAACTGGTTGACTCTGGAACTGGCGGAATCTCCCTGTCCGCTGGAGGCTGTAGGGGCATCATGAGATCTCTGGGCCAGAGCGGCCACTAACTGGGTCAACATACGAATAGCTCCTCTAAGGTCCTCATCAGGAACCCCGGGACAAGAAGCTGGAACTGCATCAAAATCAGGAATATCGGCGGGAGGGATGGTAGCACCCTCTGCCGCAGCAGGAACAGGAACACTTTGATCTGGAACATATGGGCCAGGTGGATTCAAGACCGGCGAGTCACTCTTACCCACGGCATCAGGTACATGATCCATAGCCACACTTGGGGTGGCATTGGCCCCAAGGCCGAGTCTAGCTCTCTTCTTAGGTGTCATCACTGAAAAATTCGGAACAGAGCACGAGTTAGACATAGACACTTTCACGTTTCACTTCACCGCATGATATAAATTAACAAAGAAGAAGGTAATTTCCTAAATGTCCATGCAGCCCCCTACTTATAGATGTGGTCAACAACACACCGATAAGAAGGGCTCTACTAGACACGGCTTCGAGACATCCTAGGACTCTTTTAAAACCTTAGGCTCTGATACCAAGTTTCTCATGCCCCAAAACCGAGGGACGCGACCGGCGCTCAACCGGAGGACCCCAGTCAAGCGGACCTAGAATTGTCTTTCCTATCCCACGCGTTACCCCGTGATTTCAATATACATTATTCCGGTGAAATAGCCATTTATAACTTAAGCATAAACTTACATCTTGAATTCATTTCTACTTTTTATCATTACCAACATATGATATCAAATACTTACAACATTTTCCAACGTGGATCACGATTCCGAACCGTACCATTACTTACCCAAAATACATATGTACACTACCCACATTGTGTCTACGGAGCCTCTAAGGATAGAAAAGGATGATACAATACTTGCCGGTAACAAGGCTCTGGCTATACCTTACACAAATGCCAAAACAAGACTCCGAAAAAAAAGCGGCATGAGCCACGCAGGGCCCCGAGAGAAAAGGGGCTCACCAATTCAGCTGACGGAAGGTGAAGGAGTGCTACGGACCATGGACTGGAGTACCTTCTATAGATCTACCTACAATCATAACACGAATGTAGCGCCCACGGCAAAAGGGACGTCAGTACATTTGAATTGTACTGGTATGTATGAACAAACTTTACCCCAAGTAAACTCAAACAATACACAAGTAATGTACAGTAATAGAATCAACAATCAAATGCACATGAAAGGAACAACCAAAGTCAAACAAGTTTCACAATCTCTCCTTTTTCCTCTTCCAACATCATTTCATTACATCAACGATTTCACAACTTTCACATACGTTCATTTCAATAGTGATTTCGATCACTTTTCCACCCTTATTACCTTGGCCACCCTTATTACCTCGGCCACCCTTATCACCCCAACCCACAATTTATTATTTTGTGTTGCAGCGCGCAACCCGATCCCACCGGACAATCACATTCACACAACAACAATAGTCCACAATTCAATCACATGGCTTCAGGCCGTCCAGAATATCATTTCACAACAACAATAACAATAATTCACAAAGAACAACAACAACAACAATTCTCAAGAACTACAACAACAATTCACAAAGAATTTCCATAACCATCAATTCCATTTCCATCATATTCAATAACTCATATGCATTTTATGTCACAACGATAATTGCCCACGACAAGCCATATATGTTATTACCACAGCTGTTCCAATTGCATCATTTACGATTTCCTTCTATCATTTATTGCTCAGCTCTTACCACATAACACTTTCACAATCACACATTTGGTTTATTGCCAATTACTTACACCATTATATCGGGACACTTAACCACGAACACTCAATTCATACCAATCACAAAATTTCACACATAATCCACGTAGATATCACAAACCAAATATTCGTACACCAAACAAGGTGATTTTACAAAGGTCAAAGTTAGCCATACATACCTGGAGCCGAATTTCCTTTTAACTTCTACTTTCAATTCACCAAACGGTCTAGCAACGTCAATCTAGTGCACAAGTTAACACATATTTCTTAGAATTGAAGCTCACAATTACTACCCGAACATTTTTAGGTTATCAACCCTTCTTTTGCAAACCTCTACTTCTACCCAATTTCACTTACTAGGTTTCACGTTTTAAAAGACATGCATGTATGTTTAAACTTTGTTTTCAAGAATCAATGCGTGAGAATCCCCCTTTATGTCTACAACTGAAATTCAATGAAAAAGGGTTGGGGATTTTACCAGCAAGAATGGAGAAGAAGACAATTACTTGAAATTTTCCGGCCCGGATGGTTTTGAAGAATCAAATTGATGAAGATGAGCTTTCTCTCTCAAGAACCCTTTCTTCCTTTCTCTTATTTTGTTCAGAAAACATGTAAAAATGAGAGGTTGGGGTGTTTTATTAAAAAGGGGGGTCAGGTTTAAAATTTAGAAAAATAGGAGCCCGAGTCAGGTTTGCGGTCGCACTTTGCGATCGCAGAGTGGAAATGCGGTCCGCATAATGGACCGCAAAAGTGCTCCAAAACTCTGATCCTTCTGGTTGGGTTTGCGGCGGAAATGCGGTCCGCATACACGATCTGCGGTCGCATAATGCACCGCATAATTGACTCAAATTTGACTGACACATTGACTCACTTTGCGATAGAAATACGGTCCGCGTATCAGTTATGCGGTTGCATAGTGGACCGCATTTTGACCTTAATTTTAACCAAACCACTTACTCAATCTGCGGCAGAAATGCGGTCCGCATTCATGATTTGTGACCGCATTCTGGACCGCAAAATAACACTTTTCTGGAAAAAAACTTCGATCTTTAATTTTTAAATACTTAGATCAGTACAATGGGTCCGAACCGCGGAAGAGTTTTACACATTCCCAACACATATTCGGATCCTGACACTACAAGCTACTAGGTTTTGAGCACAAATTTTTACGGGGCCTTACATGTTCATGCCTTGCTTGAGCTCTTACGGTTTTGTTGTTGCCTTATGTAGGTCTTACGACATCGAGTCTGCCTGCTCGGGGTCTTATGGCGTCGAGTTTTTTAATGATGAAGATTGGCGACAGTCCCCGAGTCATCGAGGGTACCTTGGCTTGGAAGCCGCCACTTGTAGATTTTGTATTGCCTCGTTAAGGGCTTATAATTTTTTAGATCTCGACCCTGAGGTCGTGCGTTTTTTAGATTTTGACGCCAGTCTCCGAGTATTCGGGGCACTTTCGGCCTTGGAGGTGTTTCATGATTTTCATGGTGCCTCGTTGAGGGCTTATAAGTTTGGAGCTCTGACCCTGTGGTCATGCAGATGCCAAATTGTTGACGCTAGTCTCAGAGTACTCGGGACGTTTTTTATGGAGGAATCGTTTTGGTGAAAATGCTGAGTTTCCTTTGGAGTATGAGATGCTTTGACAAAAGGTATTCATTGATTGCTCGGAACAAGTATACATTGTTTCGTTGTCGGGGGACCGACTATATAGGCACGGTTTGTTCGACCGTTTGGCCTGATACATCTTTTTACTATTGGGACCCTGGGGGATGCCCTACAGTATTCGGGGTTGATTGCAGAGGAAGCGTCGAATACTTGTTGAGTCTTCCTTAGGTAGCGCCTGGATGTTGCCTCGTTAAAAACCTTGTCGGAAAAACCCTCTTCGGGATAAAAACTTGGTCGAAGGAAAAGAGTGCAACGAACGCTTTGAAACCCTAAGGTCTTCGAGCAGTGTCAGAATTTTGACTGCTTCGGTCGAGGGCCTGCACAAAAGTTATCATGAAATATAAAATGAAAAAGCCAGATGATTATACCTCAATGGTGATGGCGCTTTTAGATCTCGGTGTTCGTTTGGTGAACGCGATGCGGTCCATTATTCGAATACAACCGAGGGCGTGTCCTAAAAGATCATGTGGATGACATGATACGGTTCGTCCACTTTGTTCTTTTTGGTTGTTTCTCTTTCTCGGAACTGATGTTTAGCTCGGTCGCAGAGGAATACCCGAAGGTGACCTTTGTCGAGTAACCGGGCCACTTCCTCCCGGAGTTGCCGGCAATCCTCGGTTTTGTGTCCGTGTGTGTTGTGAAACTCCCATACTAAGTTGTAGTTCCTTTGTGAAGGATCCGACTGTACAGGCTTGGGCCATTTGGCGTCCCTGATTTTACCGATGGCGAACACGATGTCCGATACGTCGACGTTGAAGTTGTATTCTGATAAGCGGGGTGCCTCAGTTGGCCCTGCGTTTCTATTGAACCTGGCTCTGTTGATTAGTCCCCGGCGATTCTTTCCTTGGTTCAGCAGTCGATCGTTGCGAGGCGGATTGCGCCTCGGGGAGTTCCTTCTATTCTCGGTGTATGGCTGATATCTTTCTTTATTTGGCTTTGGCTCCTTCGCCAAAAGCCTGCTAAGATATACTAATCCTGAGAAGGCTCCTAGCTGGTCCTTCTCGACCCTAATTTTTGATTGATATCGGTTATGGATGTCAGACCAGGTCACGACAGGATATTCGACCAGATTATCTTTCAACTGCTTTGAAGCTACCGAGCTTCGCCCATTCAGACCTTGAGTAAAGGCCTGTACCACCCAGTCATCGGAGACCGGTGGTAGTTCCATTCTTTCCATTTGAAAGCGAGACACGAATTCCCGTAGCATTTCATTCTTCCTCTGCTTGATTTTGAAGACGTCGGATTTCCTAGTGGCCACCTTGATGGCCCCGGCATGCGCCTTTATGAAGGAATCCGCCAATATAGCAAACAAGTCTATAGAGTTTGGGGCCATATTATGATACCACATCATCGCCCCTTTAGAAAGTGTTTCTCCAAATTTTTTCAGCAGGATGGACTCGCTCTCGTCGTCCGTCATGTCGTTGCCCTTTACTGCACAGGTGTACGCGGTAACGTGTTCATTGAGGTCCGAGGTACCGTTGTATTTCAGAAGCTCCGGCATTCTGAACTTCTTCAGAATGGGTTTCGGAGCCGCTTCCTGTGGGAACGGCTTCTGTACTAATTTCTTCGAGTCCACACCCTTCAAAATCGGGGGCGGTCCTGGAATTTGGTCGACCCTGGAGTTGTAAGTCTCGACCTTCTTATCGTTGGCTTCTATCATCTTTTTTCCCGATTTGATCCTTGTGGTGAGGTCTTCGAGCATCTTTATGATGGTGGGATCGGCTATCGACCCATTATTGCTTGATCTCTTCGGTACCTGTTCGGCCGCAGGAGCTGCCCCCGGTGCTATCGTGCTAGGAGTTTTCTGGTGACTTTGCAGCTGAGCAATAGCCAGTTGTTGTGCCTGCAACATTTCAAAAATAACATGAAGGCTAACTTTCCGTTCTTCCTGAGCTGGGTTTTTTGGGCTTCCTGTTCGTCGCCTTGGTGTATGCTCCAGTTAGTGTGGGAGATTATTTCGATGTGTCGAGCGTCGCATGAGATTCTGTCCGCCGAAATCGGTCCCAGCGCGTTCTCAAGATTTTGTGGCAGCTCACTAACACCTGAAATAGCCACACCATTTTCTTCGTGGTTCTCAATATTGTTGTTTACTGAATCAGACATTTTAACCTGAAACCAAAGATCTTGGACAAGAAAATGTGTGAAAGATAACTTGTGTTATGTGATGAAACCAGCAAGAAAATAATCACTATTATTTTTTGCCCCACGGTGGGCGCCAAACTGTTTTCCGTAAAAATGGTAATAACAATTTAATTTGTTAATCGGACTCTAAAAATTCGTGATCTATTTTTATGCTAGTTGTTTACACAGGTGATGCTATGTGTATGAAGTTTAGAGACGAAACGCGAGCTAAAATAAAGCTATAATCAAACCGGTGAGCTAGCCAATCCGGGCCTCGGGCTGACCGATACGGGACCCCGAGGTCGATTCCACGGCTCGGGCTCGAGATGTTAAGGGCAGTCGGGGTAGGGCTAACAGTTGTAAGATAATCAACGAAGGCTTTTTACGGCCAATGATGAGCAATAAATGACGAACAAGTATGAACACAATAAATGAGAGCAATAATATCAAGAGAATATGTTAGAGAGAAAGGAGAATGTTCTTCTATATTTCGTGTGGAGTAATTGGAGCAACAGGCCTCTACAAAGCGTCAAATATCCCCTTTATATAGGAGGGGAATCCCAACATAGCATCAATTACAAAGATAGGGGGATGGGACAACTAGATGACACTACACTCTGCCAACACTAGTTGCATACCTAGGGAACTCTCCATTCCCATTATGACCGCGGCAAACATTGTGATTAGTCGGGCGTCAACGAACCTTGAGGGAGGGAACTCGACCATAGCCTCGCAGCCTCGAGGCCTCGAGATGATCCTCAGAAATGCTTTAATAACGAGAAATTGGACCCTCCAATTTCGCCGTATACAAGTTCTTCAATCCTTTTGTCTATCCTTTGTGTATTTGCTTCACCTACAAAAGATGACAAGAAATGATTCAACCAAATTTTTACAGAAGAATATATTCTCAACATATATACAAAAATACTAATGCCAAAACACATCATTAAACAGAATGTACATTAAAGAGGCAGAATAATAAGATCTTCTCCATATTACATATTACTTAGTAAGGTAAAATGTACATTAAGGAAATTTAGCTTAAATGTTCTACAAAAATGTGCACTACCAACCCAGAAGGAGGTTAATATCTTGGAAATTATGGAAACAACTCAACTTACTATAAGAACGAAGAGAAATCTCATATATTCACCTTATACTCTGTCCTAGTATATACATAGTTGATTATGTATGCAGAAGGCTAAATGATAGTGGAATTGAAGGGATTCGAAATATAACTAACAAATGATATGCATATAAGTATTTAACCATTAGATATACTAACAAATGATAAGCATATAAGTATTTAACCTTAAGATATATGCCAGCTTCGCACATTCATATCCAACCATTAGTTTCAAATGACATGATTTCTGCATTATTTTCCATTAAACTTAAATGCTCATTGAACTAGCAACATAAACGCACCATGCAATCCACTCTATTTGAGATACAGTTCAAAATTTTTAGAGTTATTATCTCAACTTTTAGACTATTTTCTATTTAATACGGCAAACATTCAATCCATACCTTAATAGTCATGTCAAAAATAGGATGCCAAAATTGAGAAACTCTTATGAACCATTAACGGATTCATTAATTAGTTGAACAAACTCTTGCTGATGCTCTTACCACTCTTAAAGCAGATGGTTTTTGCTTTTCAAGCTCCTGAAGTATATTCTACCTGTAATACATGAATAAGAGTGTAAAATTTAAAAGGTTTTGAGAATGTGCGAAGAACGACAATAAAAAAGATAAAGTAAAGGAAACTTGTGATAGGTCCTATATATGGTGATAAAAGAATAAATAAGTGTGCAACCTAATTTCCTTTATCCCAACCCAAACCACCAGAAATATATAAATAGAGCAATATCACACAAAATTCAGGTATACAAAGAATGTGTGTCCTTTAAATTTTTACCTCATTATCGATTAATATGGACAAATGTGTAAAGAGCGTCAATATAAATAAATTCTCTGAACTCAAAATATAATTATCACGAGAAGAATGAATTTCATGATCGAGGAGCCAAGATTCGTTAAAAAATATCTTTGATTTAAAGTAGCAGGATCAAGGGTTCCATAGCTAACATGTCAAAAATCATTGCAATAACAACGTGATACAGAATGAAAGGGGTAAATCCTAACAATAAAAACACATATCCATAAATGGTTACAAGGAGAAAATCTTAGTTTGCAAAGAAAAAATCTCTCTGCTGAAGAACTAGATGCCAATATTTAAGGAGCTTAACAATAACAACTCTAAACTCGATGAAAATAAGATAAGAATCTTAATAACTAAAGAGGAACCTAATAAGATATCCTAAAAGATCAGGAGATGCATAATAAGCTCCTAAATAACCTCAAGAAAAGAATAAAAGAAAAGCAGGTTGTCGAAAAAAATAAACAAATAAATAAAGGAAAAAGATTTTCACTTTTATCAAATTGTACTAGCTTGAATAAAATTATGGTTAATGTGTTAAAACGTAATAGGGTGACAGTACAGTGAACAATAAAGTTATTCTTTTGTACCTCGGTAGAAAAGTTATTCATTCCTGTTAGATTGGAACACACTTCACTATGATTTTTCATTCATTGATGAACTTTCAGTTCAAAAGTTCAACTTATAGCTTTACATTTTATTGGAGAATCATCACTATAAAATATATATACACGCATATACTATATAAACAATAAAAGAGGTCCATCACTATTCTAAATCAAGCTTCATATATTCAAATGTTTCTTTCATATAGCTTTCTATCTGAAGCCAAATAAGCAGAAAAAAGGATACAAAAAAAAAAAGTATTTTCAAGTACAATAGAGCAATACATCCTCTTATAGGCATTTTCACAAACGGATGTTATCCTACTAGGAAATGTTCAAATCACAAAAGTTATATCAAATATTAAACTTCACTCATCATGCAAAAATAAATAATTTGATGATGATGGGCTTCCACCAAGGTATTATTACAAGAGAAACCTTGAGTACAAGCTCATAAAATAAATCAAAATTCTGCATCGCATAAAGAAACCCCAGATTTTCGAAACCCCCAAAAATAAAGCACACAAAGACAATAACAAACCAAGGATCCTAAAATTTCAGAGAACTTCACCATCGAAGAGCAAGAAGAGAATTTAGCTAATTACACTAACAACAAAACGAGAAACAAGTGGGAAAAAGCAATAGAGCGTTTTCAGACCTTGCATCTTCCAAGAGAGATCTAAGTTCTGCGTTTTCGATCTCTTTCAATAGCATCGATGAATAAATTTCATACTGTATCATCACACAGTTCTTCTATGAGTGATGGCGAGCGTCTTTTTTGTGATTTGTGTGAGTTGTCTAAGAAATTGGGGAGTGGTCTTTGAGTTGGAGAACTTAAAAAAGAGCGAACATTAAGAGGGAAATAAAATCCTAGTGGACGAAAATTGGAACCGTCACAATAGATAATTTTTTTTGGTCGACCGTACCTAAGATATATATCTGTTGCTACGCTTCCAACAACCGTCCCAGATGTACCCTTATTGCAACGGTTATCACGCTAATGTAACCGTTTAATTGCCAAAGTGTTTCTGTAAGCACCACACCCTAATGCAACGGTTAAAAGCGTCGCAATAGATCTCCATAGCAACGATTATATAGCCGTTGCAATAGAAACCGTTCCGATAGGTCGAATTTCTAGTAGTGTGGAAGGGGAATTGAAGGTCTGCGAACGCCAGCAGATCCTTCTCGAGTCTCCATATGAAAGTGATCTGAGCCGACACACCTCTAAGCACTATTAGGACCAATACCAGTATTTGCATCAGAAGTACAAAAGTGTAGTATGAGTAATTGCGATGTCTTGTTTGCAATTGCGAGCATCGCAAATGCGAGACAAAGGTCGCAATGCGAACCCTATCTCAGAAGAAAAGAAGTCGCAGATGCGGCAAATTGATCGCGCATGTGAATAACCAGCCTTCGCAAATGCGGCCAATATCTTCGCAATTGCGAAGAAGTCCTATTTTGCCAGGCATTGCAAATGTGATCAAGTGATCGCAAAAGTGATCATGTGATGTTCGTGGTTGTGAATCATTTCCTTGAAAACGCGAGGTTACCCAATCCCAGGCCCTGCTCGCAAATACAAACTCTTGTTCGCAAAAGCGAGGCTTGAAAATGTGAGATCTGCATCGGAACACCATACATGCAATGTGAATCCTATCAAATGCACAACTGAGCGTCTGAATCCATATCAAGAACTTCCAAATTCACAATCGAGCATCCGAATCCTATAAAATCAAGTTAGGGACTTCTGAACTCAATTCCGGGCATACGCCCAACTCCAAACTTACAATACGGACTCACCAGGATTATTAAAATACCGATCTGATCGTTTACCCAAAATGTTGACTGTAGTCAACTCAAGTCATTTTTAAAGCTAAAATTCACGTTTTGTTCAATTTTTCACATAATATCTTTTCGGAAAAAGATACGGACTATGCACCCAAATCGTGAAATACTAAACGAAGCTAATCAAGGTCTCAAAACACGGAAGTAAGGACTAGAACTCGAAATGACCTATCAGATCATCACAAAAGAAGATACACCCGCTTAACTGCTAACCTTCTACCATAATTCTCAACCTCCATACCCTCTTATCAAGGGTAATGTGCTCAGCAAGCTGGAGTAGCATCATGTCATGCCTAATCGCCTCTCCCCAATACTTCTTAGACCTACCTCTTTTCAGCCCTCCCCCCAACACTGGTTCTAACCTGTCACACCTCCTCACTATGGCATCTATGAACCTCCTCTTCATATGTATGTACCATCTCAAACTAGCTTCCCTCGTCTTGTCCTCTACCGATGCCACTCCCACCATTTTTCAGAATATCAAAATTCCTTATCTTATCTAATGGTATGCCCATATATCCATCTCAGCATCCTTATTTTTGCTACTTATATCTTTTGGACATGTGTGTTCTTAACAGGCCAACACTCTGCCCCATATAGCATAGTAGGTCTAACCACCACTCTATAGAACTTATCCTTATGTATTGGTGGCACCTTCTTATCACAAAAACCCTAAAAGTGAGCCTTTATTTCATCCATTACGATCCTCCAATACAATGTGTGATATCCGCGTCAATCTCACCATTACCTTAAATAATAGATCCTAGGTACTTGAAACCCTCTTTCTTAGGGATGACTTGTGAATCCTGCCTTACTTTCTCGCCCATATCAATAGTCACATCGCTGAACTTGCATTCCAAGTACTCTGTTTTAATAATGCTCATCTTGAAACCTTTTGACTCCAGGTTTAGTCTCCAAATCTCCAGCCTCATGTTCACCACCTCACATCTCGTCAATTAGTAATATATCATCTGCAAATGAAATGCAGCATGGCACATCCTCCTGGATGTGCCGCATCAGAACATCCATCACCAAGGCAAAGAAAAACGGGCTAAACGTGGGTCCCTGATACAAGCCCATCCCGATGAGGAAGGGTTCTAAGTCTTCTCCCACCATCATAACCCGGATCTTAACGCCATCGTACATATCCCGGATCACCCTAGTATAAGTGACGGGCACACCTCTCAGCTCCAAACACCTCCAAAGAACCTCCCTTGTAACTTTGTCATAAGTTTTCTCTAGGTAAATGAGCACCATGTGCAAGTCCTTCTTCCTATCCCTATACTGCTCCACCAATATCCTAATAAGGTGAATGGATTTTATAGTCGGCCATCCCGGCATGAACCTGAACTGGTTCTCGGAGATAAATACACTACTTCTCACTATAACTTCCACCACCATATCCCAAACTTTCATGATGTGACTTAGCAACTTAATGCCCCTATAGTTATTGTAATTGTGGATATCCAACTTACTGGAATCATAGTACTCCACTTCCACTCTTCAGGATTTTTCATCTTCTTATAAATGACAATGAATAACCTAGTAAGCCTACTTTGTCTACGATCTTCCAAAATTCGACAAAGATTTCATCTGACCCGGTCGCTCTATCTCTGCTCATCTTGTGCATAGACACCATAACCTCTCGACCTTGATACGCCTGCAATACCCAAAGTCACGGTGACTTTCGGAGAACTCCAAGTCCCCCGGCATGATGTCCATATTCCCTTCGTCATTCAAGAGTTCATGAAAATGCGTCTGCCATCTACGTCTTTGATGCACTTCACTTTGTCTAGGTCCCGATCCTCCTCTCGCTCACCTTGGCTAGTATGTATTGCTTTTTGTCCCCGCCTTTGGCCTGCGGTTCTTCATACAACCATCCAAACAATGCATTCTTAGCCTCTATAACGGCAAACTTTTCCTCCTTCTTAGCATTCTTATTCCATTCCCTATTCATATTCCTCTCCACCCCGTCTCTGCTTTCCACTAGCTTCAAATATACTACTTTCATGGCTTTCACTTTTTTCTGGTCTTGTCCATTCCACCACTAGTCCCCTTTATATCTATTAGGGTAACCCTTCGAGACCCCTAACACCTCTCTAGCAGCTTTCCGAATGCAATTCGTTGTCGAGGTCCACATATTACTCGTGTCCCCACTATTCTTCCAGGCTCTTATTGCTTGAAACCACCTCTCTTAAAGGTAATTTTAATGAATTTAACACGTATTAAATGCATTTGTTATCTCAAAGGTAACTTTTAAGCACATAACTTGTCTTAGAGGCAGTTTTTTCATACTTAACACGTCTTAAATGCAATTTTTACGTGCATAATGTGTATTAAATATAATTGTTTACGTACTTAATACGTCTTAAAGGTAGTTTTTAAATACTCAACGCGTATTAAAGGCATTTTTTACGTACTTAACACGATATAAATACAATTTTACGTACTTAACGCGTCTCAAAGGCAGTTTTTACATACTTAACACATCTTAAAGACTGTTTTTACGTACTTAACACGTCTGAAAGATAACTTTTATCTTTAGCGGTTCAAAAAGCACCATTAGTGTTTAAGAAGCACCATTAATGGTTCTGAAATGCCGTTAGCATCGTAAACCATTCATGCCATTAGAGGTCACAAAACATTGTTAGTGGTCCACAAAGCACTGTTAGTGATTCACAAAGCACTATTAGCGGTTCACAAATCGTTATTATTAGTTCATAAAGTACCGTGAGTGGCTCATAAAGCAACATTTGCACCATTAACGGTTTCCACCATTAACAAAGCTTCCATAGCGATTCACAAAAAGGCGTTAGCGGTTCATACTGTTAGTACAAAGCAACACTAGAGATTCACAAAGAACTATTAGCGGTTCTCGAAGTGTCGTAAGAATCGCTACAAAGCATCATTATCGGTTCATAATGTGTAGTTAGTTGTTGATACGGCTCAGTCAGTGCCACTAGCAGTTCACGCTATTAGTAGTTAACAAAGCTCCATTAGTGATTCACAAAGTGGTGTTAGCGGTTCACGAGGTGTCGTTCTCAAAGCATCATTAGCGCCAGTAGCAGTTCATGTTGTTAAAGGTTCACAAAACACCATTAGTAATTCACAAAGCATCATTAGTGCTTCGTAAAGCATCGTTAGCGATTTACAAAGCGCTTTAGCACCATTAGCGGTTCACAAAATAATGTTAACGGTTCACAAAGCACCATTAACGGTTTATAAAGCACCATTAACCGTAGGAAAAATTATTGGGCCAAATTTTCAAATCATCTTTTTATGTTAGCTGATTTATGAGTCTCAAATTATCAACACAAAATAGACCTAGTATTTTTTTGTTGTTAATGAATTAGAGGATTCAAAACCCACACACATTATCGGTTAGGTTTGGAAGTTTGATTTTGGTTCAACTATTTTTTATTGATACCAAACAAAATTATACATATTGATATTGTTATTTAAATAAACATAAAATCAAATCAAGTCAAACCAACCTAAGTTTTTTTTTTTCGTAGTCGATTGACTCAATTTTTCCATTTAGTATGATCTTATGATTTTTCTTAAATATTCCTAGCTAATATACCTGCAAAGACCCTCACTTTGGGTTGAAGTTTCAGAATTAAAGTAAAGAACATCACATTAGTTCAACCTTCTACGGTACATGAGCAATTTAGGTCATAGAGTTAATAGATTTAGTCAAAACTATCTCAGATTCAATTTTTATAATTACCTACCAATTATGGCAATGTGAAAGACATAAAATTGTTTGGCGCTTTGAATGAATTTATTAAGAAACAAATCTGAATCTTAGCAATCTGGTGAGCCAAGTTTTACCAAAGGAAGTGACAAAACCGTTTGCATAAGCTTTGATCATTCCCATCTCGGAAAATCCAATAAAACCATCTTCTCTTTCCAAATGATTCAACCCAAAGATACAGCAGATGCATACCCTGAACCTGACGGAGAATTCTTCTAGAATATATAAAGCATCATGGAAGAACATGACCGGTGCCAACATTTTGACAAAGAAGGAAAAAGAGTGTGGTGGTTCAAATGTCCCTTTACGGGAAATTGCCCTTGGGATCTTGGTTGCGACTGCAAGGACTGTTTGGAAGATCCAATTGGAGAATATGATGAATACCACTAGCATCATTGGGAAAGATTCGGCCTCAACGAAACCAAACCAAAATCCAAGAGAAAAGGAAAAATCACTGAAAAACAATTTCGAGCCAAATATGAAAATAAAGATCCTTCAATTGGCTCATTAAGTCATCCAGGTAAATATGAATTTCTTGTCAGTTACAAACCCAAGGAATGGCCAAAATTACCAGAAAAGTTCATTCCAAGTTGGGAATATAGTGAAACCACACCCAAATCCAAACCAACATCAGCTCATACCCCAGAATGCAAAAAGCCACATGAACCTAAAACTCCCACACACCCACAAATATTCATGTTGAGCCCTTCAAGTTCCATCCATTCCCAAGATTTTCCTCCACTTCAACCTTTTGAAAAAAAGGGTATCCGCCATGCTCCAAAAATCTCCAAGAAAAACATAGTACTACCTTCTGGAGAAAAATTCCCAACGAGTGACATCGAAGCAACAATTAACTGGCAATCAAAAAATTCCATCTGCCAAAACAAAGTGCTCAACAATATTGGCAACACCATAAAAATGTGGCCCATGCACAAAACAAGTTAATGGGAAAGGTGGAAGCAATTGAGAAAAAGGTAGAGCAGACATCGTCTCAGCATGCAAGACTAATCAAAGCCTTGGAACTAAGATTGACAAATTTACGATATGAGGTTTGTCCGACAGGAACTTCACTTTTCCAGTTCTTCCAACAACAACAAAAAGGAGACAATTTCAATCAAGGAACAAATCCAACTTTTGAGAAATGACCACTTTGAGTCACAAAAAACCCCACTCTTCCCTTCAAAATCTACCTTCTATCCTATGTCAACACAAGCATATTCCCCACCAAAATTGGACAACATTTTTCCTACCTTTCCTACTACCTCACAGAATCCTATTTCATTCACCCAACCCTTAAAAGAAGAACCTGAATTCGATATTGCAAAAATGGTTTGGGAAAGGAAAGATGCTCTTTCAGCCAAGAAACAAACCAAGAAAAGGACAGACCAAGGAGAAAGTTCAAAAGGGTCTAACCCTGAAAGTCTAATGTTTTCTGATCACAAGACTCCCGACCTCTATGTCTCCCAGCCAAGATACATGTTAGAAAGAGATACCACATGGTCAGAATCTCTAAATTCATCAGACGATGACATAATGGAAGATAGCTCTCAATCAAGCAATAATTCCACAGCAAACTCTTCCGAAGAAGACGATACCCCAATATTTGTAAGCCAACCGAGAGACCCAGAAATACTTGAAGTAGATGAGGAACAAGAAGGCATGACAGATGAATCAATCCCAGAAAGGAGATATGAGCCCATGGCGTCAATACCAGTTCGAACTGGTTTCCACACTTTCACCTTAGATGAAGTCAAGGTTTCAAAATGGCCTCAAAGAATCCAAGACTTCTATACTTGGATGGTGACCAAAAATTTGGTGGAACGAGAAAAGTATATCATCCTGTCAGAACTTGTCACGCCCCAAATCCGAGTGGCGCGACCGGCACTCGATCGGGTAGCCCCAGTCGAGCGAACCTGGGTGCCTTTCCTATCCCACGTGCTGCCCCATGATTTCCATACCCATTATTCAAGTGAAATAGCCATTTATGATTAAACACATTCTTATGAAATATACATAACATACATGGTTAATTGCGTGGTTTACAACTTACACCGCCCAACATACAAAATACATATTTACATAAGTTCACAACCTACATTTCCTGTCTGTGGAGGCTCTAAGGATAAAAAAGAGTGATAGAATACTTGCCGGTAACAAGGCTCCGGCTATACCTTACACAGATACCAAAATAAGACTCCGGGAAGAAAAGCGGCATGAGCCACGCAGGGCCCCGAAAGGAAAGGGGCTCACCAATACAGCTGACAGGAAATGAAAGAGTGCTACTGTCGGTGAGCTGGAGTACCTGCTATAGATCCACCTACAATTATAACACGAATGTAGCGCCCCGGCAAAAGGGACGTCAGTACATTTGAATTGTACTGGTATGTATGAACAAACTTTACCCCAAGTAAAATCAAACAATACACAAGTAACGAACAGTAATAGAATCAACGGTCAAATGCACATGAAAGGAACAACCAAAGCCAAACAAGTTTCACAATCTCTCCTTTTTCCCTTTCAACATTATTTCATCACATTAATGATTTCACAACTTTCTCATATTTTCATTTCAATAGTGATTTCGATCGCTTTTCCACCCTTATTACCTCGGCCACCCTTATTACCTCGGCCACCCTTATCACCACAACCCACACCTTATAACTTCATGTTGCGGCGCGCAACCCGATCCCACCGGACAATCAAGTTTCACACAACAACAATAGTTCACAGTTCAATCACATGGCTTCAGGCCATCCAGAATATCATTTCACAACAACAATAACAATTTCATAATAAGTTTTCATTAACCTCAATACCATTTCCATAATTTACAACAGTCCGTATACAATTTAAGTCACAGCGATAATTGCCCACGACAAGTCATATATGATATTACCACAATTGTTTCAATTGCATCAATTACGATTTCTTTCCATCATTTGTTACACAGCTCATACCACATAAACACATTCACACACACACACTTGGTTTGTTGCCATTTACTTACACCATTATATCGGGAGACTTAACCAACATCGTTCAAGGCATATTAATCACAAGAATTCACAAATAGTCCACATAGGTAACACATACCAAATACTCGTACACCAAACAAGGTGACTTTACAAAGGTTAAAGTTAGCCATACATACCTGGAATCGAATTTCCCCTTTTTACTTCTACTTCGGCTCACCAATAGTCTAGTATCGACAATCTAGTTCACAAGTTAACACATAAATCATAGAATTGAAGTTCACAATTACTACCCGAACTCATTTAGGTTGTCAAACCCTCTTTTGCAAACCTTTACTTCTACCCAATTCCTCTCACTAGATTTTAGGTTTTAAAAGACACGCATGTGTATTTCAACTTCCATTTTCAAGAATCAATGCATGAGAATCCCTTTTTGTTTAATTTTAAAAACAAATGAAAAAGCGTTGGGGATTTTTACCTGCAAGAACGAAGACGAAGACAATTACTCAAAATATCCGGGCCTGGGTGACTTTGAAAAATCAAATTGATGAAGATAAGACTTTCTCTCTCAAGAACCCTCTCTTCCCTCTCTCTAGAATATGTTAACATGAGGGGTTGGGGGTGTATTAATGAAGAAGGGGTCGGGTTTAAAATTTAGAAAAATAGGAGCCCAACTCAGATTTGCGCTCGCGCTTTGCGATCGCAAAGTGGAAATGCGGTCCGCAGAATGGACCGCAAAAGTGCTCCAAAACTCTGAACATTCTCTTTGGGTTTGCGGCAGAAATGCGGTCCGCATACTCGTTTTGCGATCGCATAATGCACCGCATTACTGCCCTTTACAAAATCTCAAGACGATTATGCGACAACTATGCGGTCCGCATATCAGTTATGCGGTCGCATAATGGACCGCGTTTTGACCTCAAATTTGACTAACACACTGACTCACTTTGCGACAGAAATGCGGTCCGCATACCTGATTTACGACCGCATTCTGGACCGCGTAATAGCACTTTTCTGGAAAATTTTAATTTCTTGATTTTTAAATGCTTAGATCAGTACAAAGGGTCCGAACTAACACGTACTCGGAATTTGGCACTACGAGCTACTAGGGTTTGAGTACAAATTTTCACGGGGCCTTACATCCTCCCCCACTTAAATTCATTTGTCCTCGAATGAGGATTTTGGAAATCAGTTGGTTTTGAAAACAAGATATGCAAACTTCCCAATTTTCACTAACTTCCATATTTTTAGAAAAATTTTTTGCCAGAGTTTCCTTTGTAATTAGGATTATCTACCTGTCAGAGAGCCCCCGAAACATATTTCCAAGCATCATTACACAATTCCTGTTATCCCTACAACTGGTATACAGTTCATTACTTCAACACTTGCATATATTCAGTCACTTGTTACATTTTGCACATAAATTAGTCACTTCAATGAGTCTCATACAGTTCAACCACTTTAGTACTCTATTTGCATTTCAATTAATCATTACCAATCTACACTACCATTGATCATCCACTTATCACAAAACTTTCATTTACCAAAAGGGGTTGCACATGACTCAAATAATCACAACACATACAATTCTTGCACAACTTGGAGAGTTACAATAGTAAAGCATTTAGAAAGAAAAGATGTGGTGTCTTTGCACCAATTTGGACATAATATCAGTTTGCTTAGAGATAAGAGTTCGCACGATTACTACTAGACTTATTCAAACAGGTGGGGATATTTTTCCTTTATTTCATTTTTCGCTTCCCATGTGGCTTCCTCAACTTGTTGACTTCGCCATAATACTTTAACTGAAGTCATTTCCTTATTCCTCAATTTACGGACTTGCCTATCAAGAATAGCTACCGGGACTTCTTCGTACGATAACTCTTCATTAACCTCGATAGTCTCAACTGGCACGATGGTGGATGGATCTCCAACCACTTTCTTTAACATAGACACATGGAACACCGGGTGCACTAATGACATTTCAGGGGGCAATTCCAGCCTATAAGCCACTTGCCCTATCCTTTGAGCGATCCGATATGGCCCGACATATCTAGGACTCAACTTCCCTTTCTTCCCGAATCGCATGACTCCCATCATAGGAGATACCCTCAAGAACACCCAATCATCAACTTGAAATTCCAATTCTCTTCGACGAACGTCCGCATAGGATTTCTGGCGACTCTGAACAGTTTTCATCCTCTCCTGAATGACTTTAATTTTTTCCATAGCCTAGTGCACAAGATTTGGCCCTATCAATTCTGCTTCACCCACTTCGAAGCATCCAATCAGAGACCTACACCTCCTTCCATTCAAGGCCTCAAATGGGGCCATCTGAATACTAGCATGAAAGCTATTATTTTAAGCAAATTGTATAAGTGGCAAGTGATCATCCCAATTACCCTTGAAATCCAAGACACAAGCCCGCAACATATCTTCAAGTGTCTGAATAGTCCGCTCCGCTTGACCATCAGTCTGTGGATGGAAAGCCGTGCTGAGATTTACCTGAGTACCCAAACCTTGCTGAAATTTCTTCCAAAAGTAGCTGTGAAATGGGCCCCTCGATCTGAGATAATCGAAAGTGGAGTGCCATGAAGCCATACTATTTCCTTGATATACAACTAAGCATACTGTTCCGGAGAATCGATGGACTTGACTGGCAAGAAGTGAGCTGATTTGGTGAGTCGATCCACTATTACCCAAATTGAGTCGAACTTGCGCTGAGTGCGAGGTAACCCTACCACGAAATCCATGTTGATCATCTCCCATTTCCACATTGGTAGTTCTATAAGCTGAGTTAACCCACCGGGTCGCTGATGCTCAGCTTTTACTTGCTGACAATTCGAACATTTAGATACAAAGTCCGTCACACCCCTCTTCATACCGTTCCACCAATAAAGTTCCTTAAGATCATGATACATTTTCGTAGAACCTGGGTGCACAGAATACCTGGAATTATGAGCCTCCGCCATTACTCTCTCCCGAAGATTATCCACATCTGGAACACATAGCCTACCTTGACATCGTAATACACCATCCTCGCCACCGAGTGAAAATGCCGAAGTCTTGTTATTCAAAATTGCCTCCTTCATCTGTGCCAATGCTGGATCAATAAACTGATTTTCCTTGACTTCCACTACAAGTGACGATTTCGCTCCATTATGCACCATAACCTTCCTCTCGTCCGAGGTCGAAATAAAAACCCCCAGACTGGCCAATTAATAAACCTCCCAAGCCAAGGGCCTCTGATCCGCCCCCAAATGAGCCAAACTACCCATAGACTTCCGACTGAGAGCGTCGGCCACCACATTCGCCTTCCCTGGATGGTACAAAATGTTCATATCATAATCCTTAAGCAATTCTAACCACCGTTGCTGCCTTAAATTCAACACCTTTTGCTTGAACAAATATTGGAGACTCTTGTGGTCTGAGAACATATTCACATGGACCCCATAAAGATAATGCTGCCATATTTTCAAAGCAAACACAACTGCTACAAGCTCCAAATCATGCGTCAGATAATTCTTCTCATGATTCTTGAGTTGCCTTTAAGAATACGCTATAACCTTCCCATGTTGCATCAACACACACCCCAAACCGACCCTGGAGGCATCGCAATAAACCACAAATCCTTTCGTGCCTTCTGGCAAGGTCAATATCGGCGCCGAGGTCAACCTCAACTTCAATTCCTGAAAACTTTTCTCACAAGCGTCAGACCATTGGCACTTAACTGCTTTCTGCGTCAACTTACTCAATGGAGAGGCGAGGGTAGAAAATCCCTCCACAAAGCTCTGATAATACCCTGCTAAACCCAAGAAACTACGGATCTCTGTCGGGGTCGTGGGTCTAGGCCAATCTTTCACTGCTGCAATCTTCTGGGGATCTACCCGAATCTCTTCACTAGAAACAACATGACCCAGAAAGGTAACGGACTCCAACCTAAATTCACATTTCGAAAATTTAGCATACAACTGGTGCTGATGAAGAGTCTGCAGAACTGCCCTCAGGTGATCGGCATGATCCTCCCGGCTCCGCGAATAAACAAGGATGTCATCAATGAAAACAATCACGAAGGAGTCTAGAAATGGCTTGAAGACCCGATTCATAAGATCCATGAAAGATGCCGGGGCGTTGGTTAGCCCGAAGGACATGACCAAGAATTCAAAGTGACCATAGCGAGTCCTGAAAGCGGTCATAGGAATATCTTGCTCTCTGATCTTCAATTGGTGATACCCGGACCGTAGATCAATTTTGGAGAAGAACCTTGCACCTTGCAATTGGTCGAACAAATCATCTATCCGAGGCAAAGGATATTTATTCTTGATGGTGACTTTGTTGAGCTTCCGATAATCAATACACATCCGCAGCGACCCATCCTTCTTTCTGACAGAAAGAACCGGAGCACCCACAACGACACACTCGGCCGAATGAACCCCTTTTCTAATAAATCTTACTGCTGCTCCTTTAACTCCCTTAACTCTGATGGAGCCATTCTGTATGGTGGAATAGATATTGGCTGCGTATCTGGCAATACATCAATCCCGAAATCAATCTCCCTGTCTGGTGGAATCCCTGGAAGCTCGTCCGGAAACACTTCGAGAAACTCATTCACGACTGGCACGGACTCGAGGGTAGACACTTTTGAAGTGGTGTCCGCCACCCGGACCAAGTGATAGATACATCCCTTCTTAATCATCTTCGAAGCGTTAAGGTAGGAAATAAACCTACCCTTCGGCACCACACCATTCCCCTTCCACTCAATAACTGGCTCATTAGGGAACTCGAGTCTCATGACTCTCGTTCGGCAGTCAAGTTTATCAAAGCACGAATAAAGCCAGTCCATTCCCATAATCACATCAAAATCCACCATTCCAAGCTCGATAAGATCGGCCGTGGTAACACGACCACATACCGTGACAACACTATTCCTATAAACTCGCGCGGTGTTATAGAATCACCAACCAGAGTCGATAGGGAGAAAGGCTCATGAAGCTGTTCGAGTTCTATCCCAAAACTTGAAGCAATGAATGGGGTGACATAAGACAAAGAGGACCCCGGATCAATAAGAGCATAACAATCAATGGCCTGAACAGACAAGATACCTGTAACAACATCTGCAGATGCCTCTTCACTCTGGCGACCACTCAAAGCGTAAAACCGACTGGGTCCACCTCTACCACGAGCTCCACCCCTAACTGCCCCACGCCCTGCTGGGGCTAGAGGACGCACGGATGATGTGGCGGCTGAAGAACCAGATGACTGAGCAAATCCCCTACCCATGCCCTGACTGGGTGCACGACAGTCCCGTTGGATATGACCTCTCACCCCGCATCTATAACATACCGGGATATCTAAATAACAAGTCTCGGAATGGAACCTTCCATACTTGGGGTCATGGAGCCCTCCCTTGCTGCTGTGATCTCCCTCTTGGACGACCGGACTGATGGGGTCTCCTACTGTCAGAACCTAGTCTCGAGTGACTGTTCTGCTAATAATTGTGTACAGATGGCGTTGCGCTCGCTGAAGACTGAGCATATGACTGGGATGGCCCTGATGACCCTCTCCCCTGAACCGGTCTACCTGAATGACCCACTGATCGGGCCCTGCTGCTACTCTCCATTTCCGCCCGTATCTTCAACTTTCTAGCCTCTGTGGCCTGAGCGAATTCCACAATCTTTCCATAATTCATATTCGAGTGTAAGGCCGCTGTAGCAGCCTCATTCACCACCAAAGGACTAAGGCCCTGAACGAATCGCCGAACTCGAGCATCCATGGTCGACACTAACTGATGAGCATACTTGGGCAATCTCACATACTCCATGTGGTACTCCCAAACACTCATACTACCCTGCTTGAGGACCTCAAACTCAGTGGCACGGGCTGCTACTGTCTCGGCATGCAAGAAGTGGTCCATAAATGTATCTACAAACTCATCCCATCTAGCTGGAGGTCTTCCCTCCCCACGGGAATCCTCCCAAATCTCGAACCACGAATATGCTGATCCCCTCAACCTGTATGAATCCAACTCAACTCCCTCCATCTCTGTAGCCTTCATCACTCGAAGGGTCTTATACATCTCATCAAGGAAATCCTGCGAATCGGCCTCTGGGTCTGTGCCTGAGAACTCTGGAGGGGCTAACCGCAGAAACTGGTTGACTCTGGAGCTGGCGGAATCTCCCTGTCTGCTGGAGGATGCAGGGGCATCATGAGATCTCTGGGCCTGAGCGGCCACTAACTGGGTCAACATATGGATGGCTCCCCTAAGGTCCCCATCAGAAACCCCGGGACCGGAAGCTGGAACTGCATCAGGATCAGGAATATTGGCGGGAGGGATGGTAGCACCCTCTGCCACAGCAAGAACAGGAATACTTTGATCTCGAATAGATGGGTTAGGTAGATTCAAGACCAGGGAGTCACTCTCACCCACGGCATCAGGTACATGATTCATAGCCACATTTGGGGTGGCATTGGCCCCAAGGCCAAGTCTATCTCTCTTCTTAGGTGCCATTACTGAAAAAAAATTCTGAACAGAGCACGAGTTATACATAGATACTTTTACTGTTCACTTCACCGCACTATATAGAGTAACAAAGAAGAGGGTAATTTCCTAAATATCCATGTAGCCCCCTACTTATAGATGTGGTCGACAACACACAGATAAGAAGGGCTCTACTAGACATGGCTCCGAGACATCCTAGGACACTTTTAAAACCTTAGGCTCTGATACCAAGTTTGTCACGCCCCAAAACTGAGGGGCGCGACCGGCACTCCACCAGGTAGCCCCAAGTGAGCGAACCTGGGTGCCTTTCCTATCCCACGTGCTGCCCCATGATTTCAATACCCATTATTCAAGTGAAATAGCCATTTATGATTAAACAGATTCTTACGAAATATACATAACATACATGGTTAATTGCGTGGTTTACAACTTACACCGCGCAACATACAAAATACATATTTACATAAGTTCACAACCCACATTTCCTGTATACGGAGCCTCTAAGGATACAAAAGAGTGATACAATACTTGCCGGTAACAAGGCTTCGGCTATACCTTACACAGATACCAAAATAAGACTGCGGGAAGAAAAGCGGCATGAGCCACGCAGGGCACCGAAAGGAAAGGGGCTCACCAATACAGCTGACGGGAAGTGAAGGAGTGCTACTGTCGGTGGGCTGGAGTACCTGCTATAGATCCAACTACAGTCATAACACGAATGTAGCGCCCCCGGCAAAAGGTACGTCAGTATATTTGAATTGTACTGGTATGTATGAACAAACTTTACCCAAAGTAAAATCGAACAATACACAAGTAACGAACAGTAATAGAATCAACGGTCAAATGCACATGAAAGGAACAACCAAAGCCAAACAAGTTTCACAATCTCTCCTTTTTTCCCTTTCAACATTATTATTTCATCACATCAATGATTTCACAACTTTCTCATATTTTCATTTCAATAGTGATTTCGATCACTTTTCCACCCTTATTACCTCGGCCACCCTTATCACCACAACCCACACCTTATAACTTCATGTTGTGGCGCGCAACCCGATCCCACCGGACAATCACATTTCACACAACAACAATAGTTCACTGTTCAATCACATGGCTTCAGGCCATCCAGAATATCATTTCACAACAACAATAACAATTTCACAATGAGTTTTCATTAACCTCAATACCATTTCCATCATTTACAACAGTCCGTATACAATTTAAGTCACAACGATAATTGCCCACGACAAGTCACATATGATATTACCACATTTGTTTCAATTGCATCAATTACGATCTCTTTCCATCATTTGTTACACAACTCTTACCACATAAACACATTCACACACACACACACACACTTGGTTTGTTGCCATTTACTTACACCATTATATCGGGAGACTTAACCAATAGCATTCAAGGCATATTAATCACAAGAATTCACAAATAGTTCACATAGGTAACACATACCAAATACTCGTACACCAAACAAGGTGACTTTAAAAAGGTTAAAGTTAGCCATACATACCTGGAATCGAATTTCCCCTTTTTACTTCTACTTAGGCTCACCAATGGTCTAGTATCGACAATCTAGTTCACAAGTTAACACATAAATCTTAGAATTGAAGTTCACAATTACTACCCGAACTCATTTAGGTTGTGAACCCCTCCTTCGCAAACCTTTACTTCTACCCAATTCCTCTTACTAGATTTTAGGTTTTAAAAGACATGCATGTTTATTTCAACTTCCATTTTCAAGAATCAACGCATGAGAATCCCCCTTTTAGTTTAAATTTAAAAACAAATGAAAAAGGGTTGGGGATTTTTACCTGCAAGAACGAAGACGAAGTAAATTACTCGAAATTCCTGGGCCTGGGTGACTTTGAAAAATCAAATTGATGAAGGTAAGACTTTCTCTCTCAAGAACCCTCTCTTCCCTCTCTCTAGTTTTATTCAGAAAATATGTTAAAATGAGGGGTTGGGGTGTTTTATTGAAGAAGGGATCGGGTCTAAAATTTAGAAAAATAGGAGCCCGGGTCAAATTTGCGGTCGCGCTTTGCGATCGCAAAGTGGAAATGCGGTCCGCAGAATGGACTGCAAAAGTGCTCCAAAACTCTGAACATTCTGTTGGGTTTGCGGCAGAAATGCGGTTCACATACTCGTTCTGCGGTCGCATAATGCACCGCATAACTGCCTTTTACAAAATCTCAAGACGATTATGCGACAACTATGTGGTCCGCATATGTCACGCCACAACCTTGGGAGGCGCGACCGGCGCTCGATCGGGTGAACCCAACCAAGCAAGCCTTAACACACACCTCCTACCCCATTCTTCATTAATAAGATAACCATGTTTCCCTTTTTATTTAGGCAAGCAAGGGAAGTATATTCAACAATGATAGTTCATTCCATATTACAAGCTAAATCCGTAGTTTAAGTTAGTTTCCGGAATTCCCATAAGGTTACAATTTAAATAAAGCAGGAGTTTTATAATTACACATAGTTTATGAGCCCCCACAACACCCATGCATGACCCACACATATGTCTATGGAGCCTCTAAGGATACAAAAGATGAGTACGACAATGCCGGCAACAAGGCCCCGGCTATACCTCAAAATGGAAGTCCACAACAACAACAAAATATACAATACAACCCCTTGAAGGAAGAAGGGGCTCACCAAGATCTTTGAGAAGAAGGATGCTCCGCTACGCATGATCGACACTATCCTCTATGGAGCCACCTACATTTATTTAAAAATGTAGCTCCCCCGGCAAAAGGGACGTTAGTACCGTGGAAAAGTACTAGTATGTATAACTAAACACCATTTTACTAGAAAGAACTATCGAGCGAGTACAAGCAAATTTCATGAATGAATCAAATATGCAAATCATACAATATTTCACGTAATTTCCATAACTTAGTTTGGGGTATTTCTTTCATACACTCATCACGGTTCTCGATACCACCATTGTCTTGAGCAGAGTCCGATCACGACCCGATCGGCTAGGTTGCCTCATTGGGGGCATATATCTCAACCACCATTTCATTTCCCTTATCCGAAATTCAATATCAGCACAGTACCACCATGTGTGCGGCATGGTGTCCGATCCCGACCCGATCGGCTAGGCCGCCTTATCTAGGAGTTGTTCCTTTCTCGTTAGTCATCACATCTGAATCTTTATTTCACATATATCACATCAATTCATTGGCACTTAGGGCCACCATTATCACATCGTTTGCAATTTTCAATATTCATCTTGCAAGGTGTGATCATAGGCATATACAAAAGTAAATCAAGTTGCAAGCACAGGTAAGTGAGCACCTAGCTAGCATGAATAATTCTCAGTTTCAATCTTGGCTTATAGCCTAAGCATTTCAACACATAATGGTATTCTTCATACTTCTATAATTATCAAGAATGGTACATTAGTCACATTGAGACACATCCTTCATGTATATGTGTAGGTAATTGCAAATCAATTAATGCGCAATAACAATCAATACATTAACCAACTCAAATCTTACCACACTTTCTTAAACGCCAACGGAGCTCAATTTCTAATAAAAGGGGGTTTTAGCCATACATACCTCAATATAGCTTTCCTTACTTTTTACAAATTTCCGGAACTCTTATCGCTTCGATCTATTATGTAAGAATTACAAATTTATCCGAGAATTAGAGACGAGGTTGAGATTCTAGTGGTTCGAGCATAATATCAAACACTAAAGGTGCATTATGATCTTAGGCCCTCTTTGAGAGAAATTTCTATCCCTTTTACTAGCTCCCAATAGCCTTGTTTTTTATATGCATGCAAGGAATCAATTCTTATACCCATGAATTACCTCACTAATGACCCCCTTATAGTTGAGTGTAGAAACAAGAACTGAGGTGGTGAAGACTTACCTTTTGGGATGAAAATTTAATTGCCTTTGCTGGATTATCTTCAAGGATTTGGCAATGTTTCATGGAGCAATTTGATGGGGAGAAATATGCCTCTCTAAGACCCCTCTCTCTCACTCTAGAAATGCTCAGAAAAATGCTCAAAATGAGATATAATACCGAATATATCGATAGGGGGGGTCGGGTTAAAAATTAGAAAATTGGAGCCTCGAGTCGGATCTGCGATCGCATTTGCGATCGCAAAGTGGAAATGCGGGCCGCAGATTGAACTGCAAAAAGGCTCCCAGAATCTGAACATTCTGTTTGGGTGTGCGACGGAAATGCGGTCCGCATACCCATTATGCGGTCGTATAATGCATCGCAGAACTGACCTTCACAAAATCCCAAGGAAATTATGCGACGACTATGTGGTCCGCATATCGGTTATGAGATCGCATAATGGACCACATTTTTAACCTCAAATTAGCTAACACACTGACTCACTCTGCGGCAGAAATGCGATCCGCATGCCTGATATGCAACCGCATTCTAGACCGCATATTTGCACTTTTCTAGGAAACTTGATTCTTGATTCTTGATTTTTAAGAGTTTTCAAACACCTGGCCCTAACCCGACACTTCGAGGTTCGGGTTTTGAGTGGAAACTTTCATGGGGCCTCATAACATATCAGTTATGCGGTCGCATAATTGACCGTATTTTGACCTCAAATTTGACTAACACACTGACTCACTTTGCGACGGCATTTTGGACCGCATAATAGCACTTTTCTGGAAAACTTTGATTTCTTGATTTTAAAATTCTTAGATCAGTACAAAGGGTCCGAACTAACACATACTCGGAATTGGGCACTACGAGCTACTAGGTTTTGAGTACAAATTTTCACGGGGCTTTACAAAACTAACCTCACGGTTCTCAGGAATTCTCAAAAATTTGTGGAACTCACTTGGAATTCAAGACAAAAATACTCTCCTTACATCCCAGGATTTTGCCTTCAACATCAGGATCCTACATGAAGTTTTCTATGGAGATACTGGCCAAAGACGGGAGAAAATGCGAAGACTATTCTTCGAGATGAAGTGTGTGTCATTCGACAGAAATAACATTGACATGCATTTTTAAAAAATGGCAACGATATACTTTGAAATTGGCGGAGACATAAGCCTTTGTCTCTTCCATTCCAAAGCTGTTGGCAAGCAGAACCATGACTGTCATTAAAGAAAAGTTTCAGTCAATAACAACCCCACAAGTCGGCTACATTAGGCAAGCTATTTTTGTAGCATTGGAAGACATATGTACAAAGAGCTCAGCCCTAAAACAAATTATCAACCATAATCCAGTGCTTTACAAAGCACGTTACAGATCCGATCTGATTACCGGTGCAGGATGTTCTTGCCACATATCTAGGCGACAGAAAGGATTCAGAATTTTAGATGGCCAAGAATTCCAGATGCAAAATTAAGGTCCAAAAGACGCACAAAATATTTCAGACGTAGAAGGCAAGGAAATTTGCACAAGAAAAATAGATGTTTTATTTGCCACAAGATTGGACATTTTGCGAAAAACTGTCCCGAATCAAGAAGATCTGTCAAACTCCTTGAAGAGATTGAAGATTACACTGGCATACATCTCGGAAAAGAGGAGGACCTTGAATCCATATTCTCTGTGGATGATGAATCCAGTGAAGAAAGTTTATTCTCTCTTGATATCTATAAAGATCATGGTAATGATCACTACCAAATTTCAGAACAAGTGATCGAAGCCTGAGAAGAGATCAACTCTCTCGTAGTTGTTCCTCAAGTAGAACTCAAAGTTTATTCATCCAAATGGGATAAACCAACTCGATTTATTGCTTTCATTGACTGCATCAAATCCTGCTGCTTTCTCACTCATAAATCCTGCTGTCCTCCCTGAAGATCAATGGGTGCTGCATTTTAAGGATTTCAACACTGCATCAAATGGAATTTTGACAACAACTGTCATAACAAAGCACCCGGTCACAATTGAGTTCTTTCCAGGATTGAAGTACAGAACCAAGCTTATAGGGTCTGATGTACCCGGAAAAGACCTTATTGTTGGATTCGACATTTACAGATGTATACGGTAGAAATCGACGGTTTGATTTAACGAGCATCAAGGCATCTCGAGGGTTTCTTGTGATCGACTCCGAGAATTCTCGATGGTCGACTTCGAGATAGTATAAGTACTGGTCGACCCCGAGGCAATGTGAATTAGTGGTATCGACGGACCAATGTGAGGTTCCCAAGGCGCGAACATATAGCATGGCCAGTCTAGTGGGCTAGTAAAAAGGCGAATCAAGGCATTAAATAGCTGTGTCAGCCCATATCTTTGTAATTAATGCTTTTGTACTATGTTCCCCCTCATATATAAAGGGGATCCTTGTCATTTTGTATAGACTGGTTGCTCAATACTAAATACACAAGAACATTCTCTCTGTTCTCTAACAAATTCTCTTGAGTTCATTAGTTCATTTATGCTTACAGTCATTGTGTTCTATTTATTGTTCTTCATTTATTGCCTATCATTGATAATAAAAGAGCCATCATCATAGCTCTTATAACTATATCCCCCCCTCGGCTGCCCCGAATGGGCCATCCAGCTCGACCTCGAGGCCTCAGAATCGACGGCTTGAGACCCCCGATCATGACCATTTGGTTCGACTACCATACCGTTTCTAAGATATAAACTAGATTTCTAACCTTTCACTTAGCGTCCATCGCATAACAACTAGCATAAAAATAGATCACGTATTTTTAGAACCTCACAATCAAATTTAATTGTTATTACCATTTTCACGGTAAACAGTTTGGCGCCCACCGTGGGGCTAAAAATAATAGTGATTATTTTCTTGCTGGTTTTACTACATAATGCAAGTTATCTTTCACGTTTTTTCTTGTCCAAAATCTTCGATTTCAGGTCGAAATGTCTAACTCTGTAAATGGAGGTGAAAACAAAAATTTTGAGGACCACGGAGAGAATGGTGTTAATGTTCCATGTGTTGGTGTACCACCACGAAACTCTGGGAACACGCCAGAACTAATTCGCGTGGACGCGGTCTCGCTCGAGGCCCAGCACGTTGATATAAGCTCCCACACTAACAGGAGCGTGCACCAAGCAGACCAAATAAGAGCTTAGAAAACCCCAACTAAGGAAGAACGAGAGGTTAGCTATCACGTTATTTTTGAAATGTTGCAGGCACAACTACTGGCTATTGCTCAGCTGCAAAGTCACTAGAAAACTCCTATCACGGTAGCATCGAGGACGACTCCCGTAGCTCGAGGACCTCACGAGGATGATCGAATCGGGCGAGAAGAAGATAGAGGCCAACGACAAGAAGGTCGAGACCTACAACTCCAAGGCAGACCGAATTCCGGGCGCACCCCTGATCTTAAAAGGTGTGGATTCAAAGAAGTTCGTACAGAAGCCGTTCCCAGAAGAAACAACCTCGAAACCCATTCCAAAGAAGTTTCGAAAGCCCGACCTTCCGAAGTATAACGGAACCTCAGCCCAAACGAGCATGTTACTGCTTACACCTGTGCCGTGAAAGGCAACGACCTGAGGGACGATGAGATCGACTCCGTCCTGCTGAAGAAGTTCGGCGAAACGCTTTCTAAAGGGGCAATGATGTGGTATCACAACTTGGCCCCAAACTCGATAGATTCATTTGTTATGCTGGCAGATTCTTTCATAAAGGCACATGTTTGTGCCATCAAGGTAGAAATACGGAAATCCGATGGCTTCAAGCTTAAGCAGAGGGAGAATGAGATGCTGCGAGAGTTCGTATCTCGCTTTCAAATGGAACGAATGGAACTACCACCAGTCTCCGACGACTGGGCAGTACAGGCCTTCACTCCAGGTCTGAACGAACGAAGCTTAGTGGCTTCAAAGCAACTGAAACAGAATCTTGTTGAATATCCCGCCATGACCTGGTCAGATGTTCACAATCGATATCAATCGAAAATCAGGGTCGAGGACGACCAACTAGGGGCCCCCTCGGGCTCGGTGTACCTAAGCAGGCTTTTGGCGAAGGAGCCAAAGCCAAACAAAGAAAGTTACCACCCATACACCGAAGACAGGAGAAACGCTCCGAGGCGCAACATACCCCACAATGATCGAAGGATGGATCGAGGACAGAATCCTTGGGGACTATTCAATAGAGGCGGATTCGATAGGCACATAGGGCCAATGGAGGCGCCTCACTTGTTGGAATACAACTTCAACATCGATGTATCAGACATCGTGTTTGCCATTAGTAAAATTAGAGATGCCAGGTGGCCCAGGCTCGTACAATCAGACCCCTCACAAAGGAACCATAACTTAGTGTGTTAATTTCACAACACGCGCGGGAACAGGACCAAAGATTTCCGAAAACTCCGTGAAGAAGTGGCCCGATTACTCAGCAAAGGTCACCTCCGGGAATTCCTCAACGATCGAGCCAAAAAATCAGTTCCGAGAAAGTGAGGTGACCAAAAAGAACGAAGCAGATGAGCCACAACATGTCATCCATACGATCTTTTGAGGTATTGGTGCCCTGCAGGAATCTGCGGCCAGGAAAGCAAAAACATTCCTCAACAGGGAAAAGCAAACTCGAGGCCCTATCTCGGCCCCGCTACGGTGCACTGGTAACTTTTTTTCTTGTAAACACATTTCAAATCAAACATATACTTGTGAATTGAGGTAGCTCGGCCAATATTATCAGCTCAAAGGCGACAGAGCAGCTCGGGCTGCTTAACCAAATTATGCCCGCCTTTCGAAGTCCTGACGGATCCAACTAGGAGAATAAAACAACGAAAGTGGAACCGCCATAGCAGTCAATATGGCCGGCACGGCCCAAAACACCAGTATCTCCACCGTTAAGGGGGCTGAAGGATAAACAAATAGTGAAATAGCAATAGCAAACTACATCTTCGGTTAAGCCCGACTAAACAAAGACTGTACCGCATCCTCATCACAAGCGACTGAAACATATCAGGGCTCGAAACATCGCCAACACATTCTACACCGAGGTATGACTGTCTCCCTTTTCTTCCAGTTACACTCTACGCTAACTTGAGCGGAGGTATCCAATCAAAACGGCCGAAGCACTTCTCGAAGGCCTTAGGATTCAAAAGCATGCATTGCACTCTTTTCCTTCGCCCGGTTTTTTATCCCAAGAAGGGTTTCACCGGCAAGGTTTTTAATGAGGCAACACCTATATGCTACCTAAGAAAAACTCAACAAGTATTCAAGGCTTCTTTTGCAATCAACCTCAAATACTGGGGGGTATCCCCCGGAAGATCACCTTCTCGGAGAAGATAAGAAATGTCGACCAGGGTCTCTACAGGAAAAATAATGTACCATGCCAAATGGTCCAACGAACAGTGCCCGCATGAACTAATTGAGCCCGCAACAACAAAGACATGTATGCTTGCACCAAGCAATTGAAGAATAATTTCAAAAGGCATTTTGCGTTTCAAAGAAGCTCGGTACTTTTGCAAAAACGGCTCCTCTGTCAAAAAAAATCCCGAACACTCGGGGACTGTCTGAATGACCTCTGGGTCGGAGCTCTAAACTCAGAAGCCCTCAACGAGGCAACATCAAAGTCACAAAATGGATCCAAAGCTAGAAGGTCCCGAACACATGGGGACTGGCGTCAAAATCTCAAAAATCGCACGGCCTCCGGGTCGAAAACTCCAAAATCATAAGCCCTCAATTAGGCAATACCAAGTTTACAAGTAATGGCTCCCGAGCCAAGGAACCCTCGATGACTCGGGGACTGACGCCAATTGCCACTTATCAAAAACCTGAGGCCATAAGACCCCAAGCGGGCAGACTCGGTCTCGTAAGACTTGTATAAGGCAACAACAATATCTGTAAGACCTCAAGCTTTGCATGAATCATACTTGTACCAAGTATCCGAAACTGTAAGAACTCAAAGGCATGTAAAACTCGTAAGACCTTTCTAAAAGGCATAAACCCTATCTCAAAGTTAAGGCTATATATCGAACTTGTAAGACCCTTAAAAGGCATAACCTCGATATAGATGCCGAAACTACTTCTCTCGGGACTAAAAGGCTCCGGCCAAACACAAATGACTACGATCACAAGGTTGTACCTGCCAAACTAATGCGACTCTGGTACGCCCGACCATTGCAACAAAATCACATGCCTTTAATTACATCGAATCTACTTCGAAAAGAATAGGTTAAGCAGGCTACCCTCGACATAGGCAAAAGAGCTTCGACCATGTCAGCTCCAAATTACAGGCTTCGAGCTACTCAGCCACCAAGCCAAACCTCTCGAGGCGCTCGATCACTGCCACATAACGACTCATAATCGAGGTTTTTATCAAAGCGTCGAAGAGCCAGGCAAACATAATCTCAAAAATCCTTAACGAGGGAAAATTAAAGCCTATACTAAAGGTTGCATCGACCCAAAGAGTAAGTTCCATTGTCGCCAGCTCACACAAAAGGTCACGTCGACCTAAAGTGTAAGAGCCATTGTCGCCAGCTCACACAAACGGTCGCACCGACCAAAAGCGTAAGAGCCACTGTCGCGAGCTTGAAATTCAAAAACTTGAGGGTCGAATGAGCTCGAGTCGAAACCCGATTCGGAGACTGAACCCAAAACAGTTAACTAAGTATGCCTAAGAGCAAAAGCGTAATAGCTCAAATGTCAGCTTACACTAAAAGGTTGGCTCGACCAAAAGCGTAAGAGCCACTATTGCCAACCTAAAATTCAACAACTTGAGGGTCAAATGAGCTCGAGTCGGTACCCGACTTGGAGAACGAGGCCAAAACAGTTGATCAAAACATGCCTTAGAGCAAAAACATAAGAGCTCAAACGCCGACTTATACTAAAGGCTCACATCGGCCAAGCGCGTAAGAGCCTACAGGCCAGCCCAATGAGCCTCAAGGCCATACTATGAATCTAAGGATTCCTTCTAACTCATAGACTAGTTCATCTGGCTATATTCGAGACAGAAAGAAATAAAACCGCAAGGTGTTATTTTGTACACATATACGAAAAAACACAGGCTCCATTTACAACGTACTTTAAAAGTACTATATACAAAAATAGAAAAAGAAATGTACGTCCTCCTTGGGGAATATGGACCGTCGACCTCATCCTCGCTATCTTCCGCATCGGATAAAAGGAATTTAGCATCATATTCTTCCGCTTTCGCTTGCTTTATCTTTTCCGAGAGGTCGAAGCCTTTGGGATGATTTTCCTCGAGGGTTTTTCTCCTAGATTTACACATCACATATGCCTTACTGCAGCTCGCACGATCGAGGGCCCTTCTCAGCTCAGCTCTAGCATCAGCGGTACCCTTCAAATAGACCACCACCTTCTGGTCGGCCTTAGTGCGGCTTGTTACAGCCTCGGCCCTGGCATCCACAACCTCGGCCTTCGCCTTCAAAAGCTCAAACTCGAGCCTTGAAACTGTATTCGCTCGAACAAGATCATTTGCACGAGCGTTCCTGAGTTGTTTCTCGAGGGCAGAAGCTTTAGCCAAAGCAACCTCTTTGGTCGCAACTTGGGCGTTTATCTGAGCCTTCAACTCGTCAGACTCACGTCTAACCCGGCCAACTTCACCCCAAAGTCGTTCCAGCTCCTCCGTTTTGCTCTCCAACTGAAATATCAAAGTATTAATATCTAAAAGTGGAAGCGGGAACATATGACGGCACAAGGTACAGGTTACCTGTATTTCGAGACGGCTCTCGTAGTTCCGACTTCGATCCGCCTTGTACTGTAGCTTTACCAGCTCGTCTTCCTTTTTAATATGAAGGAGCATAAGGTATTTTCCTCTATCCAAAGCTTTCCGCAGCCTGGCCTCACGGAGAAGCAACTCGGACTTAAGCTTCTCAAAAGCCTGCAAAAGAAAAACTCGATGAGAAAGGGGGGGCGCAAAATCGAAAGAAGCGTGTACCGGCTACCAAAGCTTACCATAGAGCTAAGCCACTCGTCTTCGCCTTAGGTCGAGCCTACGTCCAATGGATTAGTTTCCCCTGAAGTGCATTCGGTAGGAGAAAGGGAAAGCGCCAGATTACCCCTGTCCCTCAAAGCACCTTCGACAGGAACAGGAAATGTTTATTTCAAAAACAGAAGCCTCCAAAGCCGGATGCTCGACCGACTCGCCTCTTTTTAACCTCAGAGAAGGACTTGCCCCGCCATGAGCATCCTCGCACCTGAAAGGTTCTTTCCATTTATGATCGATCCTCGGCCCCGAGGCTGGCGATCTCTCCTCCTCCCAAGGGGACACGACCTTATCTCGGAAAAATCTCTAGTACCTGCGGTGGCAGAGTTAGCATGCTAAAAAGAAAGCACCTTTTCTGAGGAAATAAGCCACTTATCACCTACCATGATGCTTTGATTTCCATCTCCCTTTGGACAGGTCTCGCCATTTGCGCTTATGATAAGTCGAGCAAGCTGCCAGCTTACGGGACCATTCTGTCAGGTCAGGAACATCGTCCGGCAGCCAAGGAATCACTAAAGAAAATGAAAGGAAAAAAAATCATTATGGAGCCTACCTCCACTATGGGCAAAACAGTAAAATACAAGTATACCACTTACGTGTGAAATTCCATTTCTCAGGAAATGGCAAAAAATGTGCAGGGACTATATCAACTGTCCGTGCTCGAACAAACTGGCTCATCCACCCTCGGTCCTCATCCTCTTCATCACTAGTGGTAGGGGACCAGGTGGATCGACGTCGCAAAGTAATCAAGCCCCGATAATGCAGATGCCGATATAACCTAACGAGGTGACTAAGGGTGAATTCGAGCCCGGCCTTATCCACAAAGAATCTGATCGTCAGCACTATCCTCCAAAGGGATGGGTGAGCCTGCGCCAGGATTACCTGATACCTCCTGCAGAACTCAAGCACGGCCTTGTCGGGGGAGCACAACGTAAAAGGATACGTATACACGCTCAAAAACCCCTCGACATGGGTCATGATGCTCCTTCCGGGGAAGGCACCTGCAATACCACTGCTTCTCTCCATCCAAAGTTTTTCCTAATCATCTCGAGTTGTTCCTCCCCTATTGAGGAGACGAACCTCAATACATGCTCCCGATGTCCGTAGACGTTGGGAGGCCTCTCTAGCATAAAATCTCTTCTCGAGACAAAACACCTCTGGGTCTGCTCACCGGATACTGGCGGTGTACCACCGACCAAACATGGAACAGAGGCAAAACTCCCCTCTCCTTGATGAACGGACTTCGATGTAGAGACCATGGCTATGGTAAAATAGGAAGAGGAGGATGAAGATCTGGGCAAAGGCTGTGGGTTGAAATGACGGAAGAACTAGCACAAAGAACAAAGTTCCATGGAAGAAATAGTTGCTTAGAGTAGCAGAATCTCCATTTGAGAAGTAAGCAAGTGAATATATAGTGGCAAGTAGCGACTACTCGCCTACCCAGAAGGCCAATTAATTTTGGCCATGATAGCATCACCTTTTTTGGGAAATATACTGGAAGGACCACCCCAGGGGTCCCACTATTAGGTCGCATGAATGCTGCTATCACGTGAAGTACGGGAGGTATTTGGACCCCGAGGATCCCTACTATCATATGCATCGACCCCAAAGGAGCTATCACCCTAATTTCGAGATGGTACCCGATCTCGAGGGCCCCGATTACTCCAAGTATGGGATCCAAAGAGCCAATATCAAAATTCGAAGGTTCACTTCGCATGAATGCTGGAATATAAAGAATAGCAAGACTTGAAGCAGAAAAATACTCTTGCACTGCCAAAAAATATATTTACAAGGGGCGTCTTTACAAGACTTGTTTCCCCGGGAATACATACACAAAAACAAAAAAGAGAAACAAAGGCGGCGCAGGCCTACTCTTCATCTCCACCGCCCTTCGAACAATCTCTAGGACCTTCGTCCAAAGCGACTAAGAGCGCCAATTCTTCATCTGAGTCTCAGGCCTCCTCGATCTCAGCTAAGAGATCGGCACCTTTAGCACTGGCTTCCTCTAAGTCTTGCCTCCTCGCCTTGGCACTAGCATGAGCGACAAACCAAATTAGCTTTTGCTCGGCCTCCACACCGATATATCTCAGGCTATTTGATTCACAGTGGCAGCGTCTCTCCGATAAGTAGCGGATTTTTCTTCGGCCTCAGACTTGGCCACAGATAGCGCAGTAATCTCTTCTTGAGCACTTTGGAGAAGACCCTGAGTCGACGCCAATTCTGAGGCCACGACCTCGTTTCGCCTTTCCTCGGAGTACTCCCTCCAAAGTCGCCCGGAGCTCGCTTAATTCCTTCTCCTTTCTGGCAGAGGAGGCCTCCGACTCCTCCAGTCCCGAGGTGAGCTTCTCGAGCTCCTTTTCACGGCATGAAATCTCCTCTCGAAGCCCAGAGAGGGTGTGATCATACATTTCCTTAGACTACGGTGAAACATTAGAGTTAGAAAAATGAGGAAAAATGCTTGAGACTAAAAAGGTATACATGAACAGCTATCACTTGCCGCTGGAACCTCTCCGCTACCTCGATGGCATTGGGAGCATCCAGATCGATGTCCTCACTGACATCGTCAATATCATCAAGGAAGGTGTCAAGCGTACTCTCCCCCCCTTGAGAGGACCCGCTGCGTTGGCAGCATTCAGGTCCTGAGCGTCCCTTAACTCCCCCAACGAGACCTGAGGGCCCAAATTAAGGCCACCCAAGGCATCGATGTGACCAAGGAGTAACTCCTACCCCCGAAAAGCTCCGAGCCCAGACCCTTTGGGACCAGCAACAATGATCTCCCCAGCGGGAACTGCACCACATCCAGTCATGGGATCAGGGACCACGTTCACACCCTCCTCGAGGGTCTCCGTCACATGGGACCGATCTGAATCGGCCATTCCCAACTCAGCGGCCTCAGGTCGGGGCACCTACGGGACTTCCGCGCCCGACCTCTTTCTCTGTAGCAAACGGTACTGCCCTCATCATCATCTTCATTCCAGTGCCGAGACTTGCTCCGGAAGCTGAAGTCGAGGTCCTGGTGGCAGCTCGAGGAACGCGTAATTTAGGTTTCTTTGCCAAACGAGAATCAGTAGCCACCTTATTCTTCCTGTTCTTGCCCTTAACGGGCTCCGAAGTCTCCACTTCGCCATCGGGAGGCGGTCTCATCTACACACCATCGCCAAGGCCTACACAAACACAGTGGCCAAAATTTATTAGCACAAAGGATACGGGGGAGAAGCATAAGATTAAGATATAGGTGGAAAGAAGGACTTTACCATGACTCTTGGCTACCCACCGCATTTTATCCAGGTCGGGCCAAGACCGCACGAGATATGGGAACAAGGTATCCAACCACGTAATCCATCCCGACAGATCCTTAACCGCTTGAGGATACCATGCGGTAGCTGCAAAAACCAAAGGGAGATCATTTCTCAGAAGAAAGGTAGAAGACCAGAAAGCGTGTTCGAATGAAAAATACTTACGATGTGTATTCCACTTCTCCAGGAATGGCATCCTCCCGGCCGGGATGATGCCTGAGGTCCTTACTCGGACGGACCTGCTCATCCACCCCCAATCCTTGTCTTCATCAATGCTCGAGAAAAACAAAATTTTGGTCCGATGGTAAAGTGTTACACCCCAAGTTTTCATACGTGAGAGTACGTCGTAAGTCATTGATGTAAGCTCGAAAATGAGATTATATTTGGAAGCAAATAAAGTAAGTTAATCATGTTACCTTGGAGGTTTCAAATATTTAAGATCATGAATAACAAGTACCAAAAGGGTTGGAAAGCTTAGTCGCTAAACGAATTGAAGAAAATAGGTTTCGTCGAAAATCGACAAGTTTGGAATGTGATAACATATTCTTTATGGGAGAGACTAGGGTGATTAACATGATGAGGAGGTTAAGTTATGAGTTATTGTAGTCATATGATAGTCGTGTGTTATGTTTTGAAGTCAAGCGAGTTGTGGAACAAAAGTTGGAAAAAGGTCATCACAAGTTCCATTCATAAATGTGCTGAAAATTAGGTCAAATGTAACTGAGCTTTTCTCCCAATATACTTGGAATTAGGGAATGATCTACATATCAAATTGAAGATCTACGAGTCTAGTTTCCAACACATTAAACCGTTCGTCAATACAATATTGGAGTAGAGAGATATTTATATTTTCGCGAGACAGCACAGACTGGTAGGTGACAAGTAGGTGCATCACCTACTTGCCAAAATGAGAGGACTTGATTAAAAGCCCCAAAGTCGGCCAAGAGGGGTCTTTTAAGGGAATACACACTGAGTTATTTCACCTGTATTTCAGACCAAGAAAACCTAATTGAACCCCTGCATCTCCTCCCCCAAAATCCCACACAAACCCTAGGGTATTCCGGGTGTTACGACGCGATTCTAGTGCTGAAAAGTCCGGACAGCATGCTAGTTTCTCTTTCTCCTTCTTGTATCCGTGTTGAGGAACTTATTTTTGATGAAAAAGGACCAGGTTTCGTGGGTGATACTCAGTACAAGGTAAGTTTATGCTTCTCCTTCCATTATCTATGCGTTTGCGAGTTGTAACTCGATCGTAAAGAATAGACCTAGCTAGTTTCGGAAGAATGGTATGTTGTTTGATCTTGTGCAATGGTTGGCTGGTTGTGAACTTATTTTTAAGTTAAATTCATGGCTGGTTTATTGTATAAGAGGTGTAATGATGTACTTTTGGTTGTATTTCTCAATTTGAAAGAAAAGACAAGTCGAAACGTGTTTAAGTAAACCGAAAAATTATGTTTGAGTTGATGAACTTGTGGGACTGTTTTTGGGCTGTTTCGTGTTGGTATTGGGTTGTCTCTTTTACTACTGTTTTTATGGAGTTGAGAGGAGGAAGGGTGTGGAGAAACACCACATAATGGCAAGGTTGTTTGTTGGTCGTTCATCGTAACATTTCGGATTGTTTGACACTATTATGGTTGTCGTGTTGTGTATGAAGTGATAGGGGTATGTTGGGCTGTTTGTGATTGTTTTGACTAGTGTGAAGTCATATATATAGGGGAGGTGCTGTCCATTTCATTGTAAAATAGATTGTGGTTGATACATAATAGTTACGACGCTTAAACGATAACGAGAGTGTCATTTCTCTTATTATAGACTAAGGAGCCGTGAAATTGCATAGCTTGAGGTTGGGAAGAATATACAAGGTATGTTAAGGCTCTTCCTTCATTCTTTTGGCATGATCTAAAGTGAAACGAACATAAACGATACGCTATTTCATAATGAATCTACTCCTAGCAAGTAAGGTTGTCCATGTTATTCTTTCCTTACAAAGTTATTCCAAGAAAGTGTATATGATCCTTAAGTCCTAGTGAAGTTCATATTGATGGTATGATGTCCATAATGTTAATCGATGGTGCAATGACCTTATGTCACTCCAAAAGGTTTAGAACGTGAGTCCATGAGTCGAGCATGCATTATATATATTTATCTATTTTACTCTACCGAGCCGCGCTATAGACGGCCGGGTATGGCACCTATTGTGCAACCACTGATCAGTTGGGTTTACCGAGCTCCACGTGGCCGGGTACGTTTTTATCGAGTCCTCTTTGAGGCCGGGTATGATATGATGATGATGATGCCCACAGAGGCGTATGTTTTTAAACGTTTATGTATATATATGTATTATGCATTTCATGTCAGTAGCCCCCAGAGGCACTCAGATGTTACAGGTTGTATCTCCTCTATCTCTCTTTACATTACTGTTCTTATTTATGCTTTCCTGCCTTACATACTCGGTACTTTATTTGTACTGACGTCCCTTTTGCCCGGGGATGTTGCGTTTCATGCCCGCAGGTCCCGATAGACAGGTTGACATTCCTCCTAGTAGGCTATCAGCTCAGCGAAGGTGTTGGTGTACTCCACTTGCTACGGAGTTGCCTATTTGGTCAGTATGATTTGGATATGTATTGATTGGTATGGCGGGGCCTTGTCCCGACCTTTATGATATTAGGTACTCTTAGAGGCCTGTAGACAGATGTCAGGTGTATGGATACTTGTATGGCCTTTTCGGCTTATGTTTTGAGTTTACAAATGGCCATGTCGGCCTTATAGGCCCGTATGTCACATGTATAAGTTTGCATAGCATGGTGGGTCGTCAGATGTTGAGTATTCCCCTATGTTTCATTCTTGTTATCTCATGACGAGTTTTCTAGCTCATTTACCATGATAGTATGATAAGAAAGATATGTTATGTTGGTACTCGGTTGAGTAAGGCACCGGGTGCTCGTCGCGGCCCATCCGGTTTGGGTCGTGACATAAAGCTTAATTAAACCTCTATAAAATCGAGGGCTGTAAAGTCTTATCAATTATTCAAGGGTAAAAGTCGAACCCTCGACATCATTGGAGAAGTGGCGAAGCATGTAGAGTATCCTCCAGAAGGATAGATAGACTTGACTAAGCATCACGTGGTACTTGTCGCATAAATCAAGAATAACCGGATCTATCTCCGGGGAAGAAGTGTTCGAAGAATCGATCGCACCCAAAGTGAACAGGTAAGTATATACGTAAAGGAAACCCGATCTGTTACGCTCTTATTGGAGCGGCGGATGCCTCCCCCTATCGGCAATCTTTCTTCACTTTTCCTATATCGGTCACAACGCTAATGTACCGGGACACGTCTTCGCATCGACCCGGTGTAGGCGAAGGTTTGTCGATGGAAAAATCCTTCATCGTGTAGAACCCGGTAGGGGTGCACTATTCATCGATAGGTATCACTTTGGGCTTTCCTTTGGATGTTCGGGATGAAGAGGCAGCCTCGTCTTTCCGATGAACTGTCTTGGATTTTCTATCCATGATGGTGGTAAAGCTTTTCGGCGAAAGTAGGCAAAGGATCAAGAACAGGCGAAGAAAGAATGTGAAAGGTGTCGATACCCAATTTTTCCCTATATATTTTTTATATGCATAAGGCAGAATACATAGTTTATCCCCTGACCTTGAGGTCAAATCCCTATGACACACTCCTTTAATACGGGTAACTTTTTACATAAGCAACCTTTCAAAAATGTGTCAAAAACACACCACTTTTGCTCACCTGGCATTGCGTGATTTACACCCAATAGAAGCGAGTGAGTATTATTTTTTTGTGTATGGGGCTATAAATTGACGCCACGTGTTCAGTTCTTTTCATTTTCTTATTTTATTAGCTATCTTCTTTTTTCATCAATTTTTTCAATCAATCTTAAATTTTTTTTTATGTTTTTGGGCCTCCATCTTCACCATCCCTTCATCGCTACTTCGCCGCCATCCTCCATTGTCACCGCCCAACATTACCTACATCAATCTGTCTACACCATAAATCTTTTTCATTTCCGTCGATTCAAAATTAAAACCCATAAACCACAAAGGGAAAAAAGCTACTATTTTTCCACTATTTCAATGAAACCCATTTCAAATTCTTCATCACAATCCCCAGTGTTCTAATTTTCAAGCACTATCAATGTTGGAAATTAAAATTCAAAATTATAACTTTGAATGTTAAGGTATTAAGGAGTTAAATGAAGAAAATTCAAATGATGAGCATGTAAGGCCCCGTGAAAAATTTGTACTCAAAACCTAGTAGCTTGTAGTGCCCAGTTCCGAGTATGCATTAGGAATGTGTAAAAATCAAGAATGCGGTCGCAAATCAAGTATGCGGACCGCATTTCTATCGCAATGTGAGTCAGTGTGTTAGTCAAATTTGAGGTCAAAATGCGGTCCATTATGCGATCGCATAACTGATATGCGGACCGGATAGTCGTCGCATAATCGTATTGAGATTTTGTAAAAGGCAGTTATGCGGTGCATTATGCGACCACCGAACTGGTATGCGGACCGCATTTCTGCCGCAAACCCAAACAGAATGTTCAGAGTTTTGGAGCACTTTTGCTGTCCATTCTGCGGACCACATTTCCTTTTTGCGATCGCATACCTGACTCGGGGCTCCTATTTTTCTAAATTTTAAACCCGACCCCTTCTTCCATAGAACACACCAACCCCTCATTTTAACATATTTTCTAAACAAACAAGAGAGAGGGAAGAGAGAGTTCTTGAGAAAGAAAGTCCTATCTTCATCAATTTGATTATGCAAAGTTACCCGGGCCGGGAAATTTCAAGTAATTATCTTCGTCTTCGTTCTTGCAGGTAAAATCCCCAACCCTTTTTCATTGATTTTCAAATTTAAACAAAAAGGGGGGTTCTCATGCATTGATTCTTGAAACACATAAGTTGAACCATACATGCATGTTCTTTAATACCTACAATCTAGTAAAAAGAATTGGGTAGGAGTATAGACTTTCAAAAGGAGCGGTTGATAACCTAAATAAGTTCGGATAGTAATTGTGAACTTCAATTCTAAGATATATGTGTTAACTTGTAAACTAGATTGACGGTGCTAGGCAGTTGGTGAATTGAAAGTAGGAATTAAAAAGGAGATTCGACTCCAGGTATGTATAACTAACTTTGACCTTTGTAAAGTCACCTTGTTTGGTGTACGAGTATTTGGTATATGATACCTATGTGGACTATTTGTGAATTCTTGTGATTGATATGCCATGAACGTTGTTGGTTAAGTCTCACGATATAATGGTGTAAGTAAATGGCAACAAACCAAGTTTGTGTGTGTGAATGTGTTTATGTAGTAAAAGCTGTGAAACAAATGATGGAAAGAAATCGTGATTGATGCAATTGAAACGACTGTGGTAATATCGTATGGGACTTGTCGTGGGAAATTATCGTTGTGATTTAAATTGTGTGCGGGCTGTTGTATATGATGGAATTGGTATTGATGGTTATGAAAATTATATGTGATTTGTTGTTGTTGCCGTGTAAATTGTGATTTGTTGTTGTTGTTGTTGTCTGAAATGTGATTGTTCGGTGGGATCGTCTTGCGCGCCGCAACACGAAGTAATAAGGTGTGGGTTGTGGTGATAAGGGTGGCTGAGGTAATAAGGGTGGACGAGGTAATAAGGGTGGAAAAGTGATCGAAATCACTATTGAAATGAACATATGTGAAAGTTGTGAAATCATTGATGTGATGAAATGATATTGAAAGGGGAAAAGGAGAGATTGTAAAACTTGTTTGACCTTGGTTGTTCTTTTCATGTGCATTTGATCGTTGATTCTATTACTGTTCGTTACTTGTGTATTGTTTGATTTTAGTTGGGGTAATGTTTGTTCATACATACTAGTACAATTCAAATGTACTGACGTCCCTTTTGCCGGGGGCGCTATATTCGTGTTATGATTGTAGGTGGATCTATAGCAGGTAGTCTAGTCCACCGACAGTAGCACTCGTTCACTTCCCATCAGCTGAATTGGTGAGCCCCTTTCCTCTCGGGGCCCTGCGTGGCTCATGCCGCATTTCTTCCCGGAGTCTTATTTTTGGTATTTGTGTAAGGTATAGCCGGAGCCTTGTTACCGGCAAGTATTGTACAACTCTTTTGTATCCTTAGAGGATCCGTAGACAGGGAGTGTGTGTTATGTACTTATGTATTTTGTATATGGGCAGGATAACTTGTAAACCACGCTAAGTAACCATATATATTATGTATAATTCGTAAAAAGGTGTTTTAATTATAAATAGCTATTCCCTTTGATTAATGAGTAATGAAAACACGAGGTAGCACGTGGCAGAGGAATGGCACCCAGGTCCGCTAGACTGGGGCTACCCGATCGAGTGCCGGTCGCGCCCCTCGGTTTTGGGGCGTGACAAACTTGGTATCAGAGCCTAAGGTTTTGAAAGAGTCCTAGGATATCTCGGAGCCGTGTCTAGTAGAGCCCTTCTTGTCGGTGTGTTGTCGACCACATCTATAAGTAGGGGGCTACATGGACATTTAGGAAATTACCCTCTTTTTGTTATTCTATATCGTGCGATAAAGTGAAAAGTGAAAGTATTCATGTCTAACTCGTGCTCTGTTCCGAAATTTTCAGTAATGGCAACTAAGAAGAGAGCTAGACTCGGCCTTGGGGCCAATGCCGCCCCAAGTGTGGTTATGGTTCATGTACCTGATGCCGTGGGTGAGAGTGACTCCCCGGCCTTGAATCTACCTGGCCCATCTATTCCAGATCAAAGTGTTCCTGTCCCTGCTGCGGCAGAGGGTGCTACCATCCCTCCCACCGATATTCCTGATTCTGATGCAGTTCCAGCTTCCGGTCCCGTGATTCCTGATGGGGTCCTTAGAGGAGTCATCCGTATATTGACCCAGTTAGTGGCCGCTCAGGCCCAGAGATCTCATGATGACCATGTATCCTCCAGCGGACAGGGAGATTCCGCCAGCTCCAGAGTCAACCAGTTTCTGCGGTTAGCCCCTCCAGAGTTCTCAGGCACAGACCCAGAGGACGATCCGTAGGATTTCCTTGATGAGATGTATAAGACCCTTCGAGTAATGAAGGCTTCAGATACGGAGGGAGTTGAGTTGGCTTCATACAGGTTGAGGGGAGCAGCGTATTCGTGGTTCGAGATGTGGGAGGATTCCC